>NC_135647.1:13022500-13322500 GCF_053574225.1 Canis aureus
GGTTGCATGCATCTGCAGAGCCTATGACAGCCTTGCTCCTCTTCTTACCTTACCCTTTTTCCAAATTGTAATATATGTCTATATATAGACACCTCCAAGCGCCTCATAAACCCTGGTGGCCATGCTCTGTGATTCCTTTTTATTTAGACACTGCTTACCCAGAAGTGGGTCCATAGAAAAGGGAGAAGCTATGCATGAATTAAGGGGAAGAAGTTGTTGGGTTCTCTTCACAGAAAACATGCAGGAAAAGCTGAGAGTCCTCTCCCAGCTTTGGAGCTCTACAAGCTCTGTGCTCCCAAGTCAGCATTGCTCAGGGCTCACCTCCCTGAAATAACAGATGAGAGGTGTGGGGAAAAGGAGAGGACAACATCCCAGGGAGCTGAGGAAGATGGCTGGCAGGGCCACCTTCTCCACCCTGGGCACCTGACTTGTCTGATGGAAAGGAAGCTGTAAAAAGAAACCTTTCCTCTACTGGCCCCCCAGCTAGCAGTGATTGGAGAGAAGGAGCTCAGAGTGGCAAACTCTGCCCAAGATGAGGTGATGTCTAGCTCTCACCTGAGGAGATATGTCAGCTAACACAGCACCATCACTCCACAGCTAACCAGGAAGTCAAGTGTCTCCCTCTGACGGTTCCATGGTCCTGGCGTGAGAGCACACCCAATGGGAAGCCCATCAATGTTACGTTGTGGCCTGTGATCTAGTCCCAACATGGAAATGAGCGCACACTTCAGAAACAGCAGATTTGGCACCAACCTTGGACCTGGGGTGGGCTGCCATTGCTAGAATATGCAGTGGATGCAGCCCTGAGTCTCAACCATGGGTGCAATTAAGTACTTATTCTCCACTGCTACCAGCCCAGGGCACAAGGGGGCCCTCAAATAAGATGTGTTCCTGTCCCAACCCCCAGAAGCTGTGAGTATGACTTCATTTGGAAAAAGAGTCCTGCAGATGGAACTACGGTGAGGATCTCAAGCCCAGAGCTCAGCTTCTGGTGACTGGTTGATACAGGAGCTGCTGGTAGGTTGCAGACAAAACCACATGGTTTTGGAACTCTAATTCCCTAGCCTCTTGACTCCTCAGTAAGGCTGCCCATCTCTTAGACTCGGACCTTAAAAGTCTGATTTCCTTTCTTGCTGGTGCCCTAAAACCACATGCGGGCTCTTTTTTTTTTTTTTTTTCCCCTCTCCTCCCTTACACACCTTGCATTTCCTAAGCTATCTCTTCCATCCTTGGATTTCCCTTAAGCATTTAACTTTTCACTACATCACACCTTTACCATATTGAGAGTTACAAGTAGGGCCATGGAATGTTTTGACTGGAGGCATCATCAAACATCAACAGTTTTCAATGCACTCAATGTGTTTGTACACACAAAATTCAGGTAGACACAAACACACAAGCAGCTTGTCAATTTATCTCCTCCGATTCGATTGGGAAGATAATCTGGAATTCGTGACACACTACATTGTGTCGTACAGCCACGGTGAGCGAGGATTGGTGATACTCACCTCACGATGATGGCGGAACCAGGTTGTAAAAAATATGCCTTATCAATAAGTAAGTATCTGTTGCTCCTGGGGAGGTGCTATGTCCAGATCAGGGCATATACTGCAATTCGATTTAATAGCAGTGTAAACATTCTGCAACCTGTCATTTTCTCAGCTGGGTTTGTGCTGCGCCCATATAATACGGTCAGCAAAGGGTGGCAGAGAAGCACCAAAGTCTGGGGGAAAAGCAATCAGGGCAAAGAAAAAAAAAGGGAAAAAAAATCAAAATAATCTTGGAAAGATAACATCCTACCACACAGAACAGGTAGCATTTGGGAAGATGTTAAGAGACTTAGAAAAAAAGGGAATAGACACTTTAGGAGTGGTTGTAAGCGTATCTTATCTAATTCAAATGTTTAGAAAGTCAGCAATTTGCATATGACACCTGTATTAATCAGATACTTGATTGAGCAGAGGCTTCTCATTCGGTTCTTCCATCAAACTGTCATGATACTGGAGGAATTCAGTCTAATTCAAATCAGTAGCAGAGGGGACGGTCCAAAGCCACCACTCAATGAAATAATTTGGCACTCTCATTAGGAAATCATTATATTTACCAAAGGAAAATCTCATTTTGACTGAGAACACAGTAAAATCAAATAATTTCAAAGGCTGCATGGGAAATCTTAGTCACACACATAATCTGTCCCCAAAGAAAGACAAACTGAGCCAGTAATTCCAACTCTAGACTATTCAGAATTGTGGGTGGATTATCCAAACAAATGACAACTTCTATTTGTCATTCTGAATGTCTGTCTCGCGGCACTGTTGGTTGGCAATGCAAAAGCTATTCCCAGCTACCAAACACCCACTTTCCTCTGTCCCTTGTACATAGAGGTGCCAGTATGACTTGGTTTGGGACACAAGGAAGTTTACTAAGGGTAAGGGTTGAGGTATGGGAAGGCTTTTCCTCTTGATAAAAGAGACAGGTTAGGGGGAAAGGTGAGCTATCCTATCTCTTCCCTTTGTTTCTGTCCTGTACATGGTTTTGACGTATGAGTTGAAATAGCCATTTTGCAACCTCAATGTGGCAAGGAGAGGGACAGAAAGCTAATAACTAAGGATGTCAAAGAAAACACCTGGCTCCCTAAAGATTCAGCTGAGCAGTTGAATGTACCCCAGCCTCCACCTCTCTCTAGATTTCTTTTTTTTTTTTTAAGATTTTATTTATTTATTTGAGAGAGAGAGAGAGCATGAGTTGGGGGCAGGGGGCAGAGGGAGAGGGAGAAACAGACTCCCCGCTGAGCAGGGACCCTACTGCTGGGGTCAATCCCAAGACCCTGAGATCATGACCTGAGCCAAAGGCAGACACTTAACCAACTGAGCCACCCAGGCACCTCCGCTTCCTCTAGATTTCTTCAGTGGAAAAGCAAATGCCTATGGATTACAGACAGGTACTGTTTGGGATCTCTGTTACTTGCAGCCCAAAGCATTCCTAGCTGACACATCATGTGGCAGAGGTCCTCACGCACTTAACGTAGGAGGTGGAAACTGAGTGTCTGATGCAGTAGAGTTGCAAGTGTTTGTTTATACTTTGAAGTTAATCACTGGTGTCTAGGAGCAAAGAGAGATGGAAGGTGCTGTATGGAGTCTGTGACCTTGGTGTATGGAGAGATGCCAGCAGGCAGAAGGATTAGTTAGAAAGCCAAAGAGTTTTTTGAGATAACTATCCTATCTCTTCCCTTTGTTTCTGTCCTATACATGGTTTTGATGTATGAGTTGAAATGGCCATTATGCAACCTCAATGTGGCAAGGAGAGGGACAGAAAGCTAATAACTAAGGATGTCAAAGAAAACACCTGGCTTGTGCCTCCATTAGGCACAAGCAGAACTGCCTTGAGGCCTTAGTTACGAAGGATAGCACACATGACAGGGGGGGACATGCTCCCCATGTATTGTGAGGAGCTCACCTTGGCTCCGGCCAATTAAGATGGTAAGAAATGCAGCACTTTTGGGTCAGCACTTTTGGGTCACCAGGAGGGGTTGTAGCTTTGTAAGTCCCAGGATATGGCACCCTGGGCAGAGAATGGCCACAGTGAGGTGCTGCTCTCCTGGGCCCTCAGAAGCACTGGAAATTTGCTAAGGAGCAGAACGGGAAGATGGCAGGTGAAGGAGGACTGCTCGGCAGACACTGGGAACAGAAATGTTGAGTCATGTGGTATGTGTAGGTTCAACTTTTAATAGGTAGTGCCATGTGGTTTTTCAAGATGCCACACCAACTTACACATGCATATAGGATACAAGAATTTCAGTTGTACCACACACATCCTCACCAACACTTAGTATTGTCAGGCTTTTTAATTTTAGCCCTTATGGTAGATATGTAGTGATGTCATATATAATTTAAACATACATTTCACTAAAGACTAATGAGATTCAATAGTTTTACATATGCATATTAGCCTTTTGGATATCTTGCCCCTCCCTCTACTTTTGTCTGTCTTTTTCTTACAAATAAATAAAATTTCTTTTTTTTTTTTTCTTTATTTACCTTGGAGAAGTGACTTTTGTCAAATATATTGCCAATATCTTTTCTCACTCTCTGGCTTGATTTTCAGTGTCTTACCATATTTTTCCCATGAATAGAAATTATTTTTAAGTAGTTGAATTACTTATTTTATGGTTATTACTTTTTTGTGTGCTATTTGAGAAACAATTGTTCACCTTAAGGCTATGAAAATAAGCCCCTATATTTTTCATCTAGAAGTTGAATTATTTTAGCTTTCACTTTTAGGTCTGTAATTATCCTGGAACTGGTTACATATTTATACATAGTATAAAATAGGAATCGAGATTTTTTTCCATATGGATATCTAATTAACTCAGATCGTCATGGAAAAAAAAACTTTTAATGCACTGCTGCATTAGCTTTGTCATAAATCAAGTAACTTTATATGAATGAGTCTGTTTTTAATATTTTCCTCTGGTACATTGCTTAATATCTCTATTTTTCATAAATACTATCTCTCTTAATGGCTGAAGCTTTAGAATATCTCTTAATATGATAAACCCTCTAATTTTATTTCTCTTATTTAAGGGGAACCTGGCTATTACCCTTTGCATTTTCGTATAAATTTTATAATTAGCCTGTCACTTTCAGCAAAAAGGAAAAAGGCAAAACAAATGAAACATCTTAATTATCCTAAATCCTAAATATTTAAGATCCGTTGGCTTCTTTTATAATGTTGAATCTTCTAATCCATGAGCATAGTATATTCCTCCTTTATTTGGATCTTATTTCTCTTATGTTTTCTTGCACATTTTTCATTAGATTTACTTAGAAACTTGAGGTTTGGGGGATGCTATTGTAAACAGTATGGATTTTATTTCCCTTTAAGTATTGTTAATGTATAAGAGTACAACTGACTGTTACATACTGACAGTGAACTCAGGGGCATTGCTAAATTTACTTAATAATTCCAATATTTTTCTATAAATTCTTTTGTCTTTTTCTAAATGCACAGCCATGCCATCTACAAATATCAATGGTAGTATGTCTCCCTTTTTAAACCTCATTACTTTTATTTGTTTTTTTCTTCCTAGAAATTCTGGCATAACACTGAAGAAAAGTGATCCCCGGATTTTTTCTCATTCCTAATCTCAAGGGATGGCTTCACTATTTTACCTTTAGGCATGATGTTTGCAGTAGATTCTTGTCTATATGTCCTTTATCAGATTAAGGCAATGATATTTATTTTGATTTTGATAAATAAAGATTTTATCAGGAATGCATATTGACTTTTATCAAATGTTTTTTCTACATCTAATGAGATGGCCATGTCTTCTTTATGCTATTTCTACTATTCTATGTTCTCTATTATTCAATTTCTGTTTGTCTTTTATTTTATTAATGTGATAAATTACAATCTGTATCTTTTGATTATTAAACCATTTCTGTATCTCTGAAATCAACCCAAATTGGTTGTGATTGGTACTTTTTATACATCACTAGATTTGATTTGTATATATTTTAGTAAAGAATTTTAAATTTACACTGATGAAAGAAATTCACTTGCATTTTTTTTTGTCTTGTGATGTTCTTGCATTATTTTGAATTATATCTGGGTTTCTAAAACAAATTTTAACATGTCTTTTGCTTTCTTATTCTTTAGGAAAACTGTGTAAGATCACTATGATTCATTTATTAAAGTTTAGAAAAATTCATTGGTGAAACCATCTGGGCCTGGAGCTCTTAAGGGAATAGTTTTTGATAATGTATTCAATTTTAATAGATTTTGGGCTTTTCAGAATTCTTGTTTCTTTCTATATTCATTTGGATGAGATCTATTTTTAAAAAATTATCAAATGTCTTGGCATAAAGTTGTTCATAATATCATCTCATTTTTTTAATGTAAGAAGAATCTGTAAGATGTCCTTTTTTATTCCTGTTGTTGATAATTAGTATTTCCCCAGCCCTCTCTCTCTCACACACTCATGCAATACTCTCTCTCTCCTTCTTTCTCACTCTCTCTCACATATACTGTCTTACACACACATATACACATTCTCACTATCACACACACATACACACACCCTCTCACACACATACACACTCTCACGTACTCTTTCTCACTTTCTCTTGCTCACACATACACCCTTTCCCTCTTTCTCTCTTACACACACTCTCACTCTCTCTAGCTCACACACACACTCTCTCACACACACTCATTCACACACTCTCATACACGTTCTCTTTCACACACGCACACACACACACTCTCTTCCTCTTCTCTCTCACAAACACACACACACTCTTTCATACACACACATATACAAATACATATTCTTTCTTGGAGTTTATTAATTTCATTCATCTTTTTAAAAAGCCAACTTTTTATTTTGCTCATTTCTCTATACATGTCATCTATTTCATTAAATCCTTATCTCTATTACATAAGTGTTTAGTTGTGTTTTATTTTTCTAACCTCTTCATACAAATACATAATTATTCTTCAGCTTTTTTCTTTTCTAATATATACATTCGAGGCTATATCATTCCTTTAAGCGCACACTTTAATAGGCCATATTTTATCATCATTTCACTCACTTCTGTTATTTATTCCTGGCTTAATTCCACAGTTGCCAAAGACTGTGACTTCAACTGTTTAAAATGTGTTGAAATTTGCTTTATGGCCCAACATAAAATCAATTTTGGAAAATTTTTCATATGTACTGGAAAAAAATGCATGCCGTGCACTTCTTGGATGCATCTTCTTTATATATTACTAGTCAAATTGTTGGACCTGTTGTTCAGTTGTTCTAGAGCCTTACTGACTTTTGATTTTTTATCATTCACTTGCACTGTTGAATCACCCACTATGAGTACAAAATTTTTTTAATTTTTATTTAAATTCAATTTAGTTAGCATGTAGTGTATTTGTAGTTTCAGGGGTAGAATTTAGTAATTCCTCAGTACTGTATAACACCCAGTGTTCATCACATCACATGCCCTCCTTAATGCCCATCACCCAGTTACCGCATCGCCCCTCTCCCCTCCGGCAACCCGGTTTCCTAAAGTTAAGAGTCACTTATGATTTGCCTCCCTCTCTGTTTTCATTTATTTTATTTTCCTTCCCTTCTCCTATGTTCATTTGTCTTGTTTCTTAAATCCCACAGATGAGTGAGATCACATGGTATTTGTCTTTCTCTGACTTACTTCACTCAGCATAATACCCTCTAGTTCCATCCACGTCATTGCAAATGACCAGATTTCATTCTTTTTTATGGTTAAGTAATATTCTATAATATATATATCCAACACATCTTTATTCATCTGTATGGAATTTTAAAGGTATGATTTTTTTTACCTTCTGACTTCCATCATTTCTTATGAGAAGTCAGGTGTTACTGTTGCTCCTTTGAAAGTAGTTGTCTTTTTTTTTTTTTTTTAATCTGGCTACTTTTAAGATTTTCTCTGTCTTTAGTTTTCAGCAGTTTTATATCAGGCTATGATATATCTAGATGCATTTGTCTTATATTTATCCTATTGGGATTTGCTAAGCTTCTAGAACCTGTGGCATGATCTGTTTTTCAATTTAGGGAAATAATTGGCTATTAAATCCTAAAATTTTGCTCCTGCTTTATTCTATCTCCTTTCCTTCTGGGATTCTAATTATAAATTGGAACTTCAATTCCATATATGTTAGGCCTTTTCCCTATGCCTCACAGCTCACACGTGGAGAAGACTCAGTGGCTCTACCAGCACCAAGTGAATGGACCTGTTGGCACATTGTAGCCCATTTCATCATGTGCACTCTTTGGAAAGCTTTTCCGTAAATTTTCTCTGTGCTTCACACAATTCCCATCCTCTGTCTTTCTCCTTAAACACATTCCAAGATATTTCCTTGTGCCAAAGACAGTGACCATCTCACTCTCTCTTTTGTTGACCTTATAGCCTGCTGTTACAATTGTTCCCAGGAAGGTGCCCTGAACAGCCAGGGAGGGTCCTGGGCCAAGACTTTGCATCTCACAGTTTTAGGGCTGTCAAAAGAGCATGCCAGGAAAAAGGAGTATAATTAGTAGGGAGGATAAAATAAAGCAACTCTGGATGGAGTTAAATAACTGAACTTTTTTCACCATGGGAAGAGAAGATAGCCACAAGCCCTTCTGGTCGTTAGGAAGGTTACGTTGTCTTTAAACGATGCCAAATATGATTTGATTTTTTTAAAAAACCATTGTCGTAACCACCCCCTTCCCCAAACAAAAGAAAAAGAAGAAAGTCAGTCCTGTGTACTCTGTGTATATCTCCTCGTGTTTGCCTCATAACAACCCAGTGACATACATTTATTATCTCTGCTTTAACGTTTAAATGGGATAACAGAGGTGGTAAATGGAACACACAGGGCTTGAACCCAGAATTGTCAATCTCTTTTCAAGTCCAGGCACCACACAAAAATCCCACCTCCTTAGTGTTCTCCTTTACCTTCTCTCTCTTTTTGCCTTCCCAAATCACATTCTGCAGATCTAGTGAAAATCAGGTGACAACGGACCAGTGTCCCTTCAGTGCCCATAGACTCTCCACATAGCTCTGACCTGTGGGGAGCAGCACCCCAGATCACCCAGTAATGGAGTCCTGGCTCTTGTGCTTGCATTTGTGACGGCCTTCCCCAGTGCACTCACCCTTTCCTCTGTGACTGGGCAAGATTTCCACGTCCATCCTCAAGGACTCTTTCCTTCTCACAATAATGAAGACTGTGAAGGCAAGACACTTGTTTAATGAAAATAGACACCTTTCAACGACAAAAACAAGCAGAAGAGTGGAGAAGGGGTCACAGATGGCGGCAAAAGCAAAGGCGCTTTGGACCAGGGGTCGGTTTTGTGTGTGTGTGTGTGTATGCTCACAACCCCCTGGAAGGGTGTGGATGTGTGCTTGTGTGTACTGAGTTGGCTGTGAGCATGGACTAAACCGCAGAAAGGGCTGAACGGGTATGACAGGGGTGGATGGGCGAAGGAGAAGGGGCCCTCAGGTGGGGAGGCAGAGCGGGCCTGTCCGTGGCAGCGCTCACGCTGACATCTGATTCTGGGCAGGCCGCCACCCGTGTGCTCACCATCCTGCCACTCAGCCTGAAGAGACGCACCGTGTTTACTCGTCCGGAAGGCCCGGCTCAGGCTGGCCTCTGCCTCATTGGACAGGCCTTCACAGCCATCAGCCGTCAGCATTCCACAGGCCTGTCACACGGCCCAACACCCACCACTGTTCCTGTGAACCTGAGAGCCCCCAAGTTCCTTCTCAGGGTGCTCAGGGTCTAGGGAGGAGCTCAGGGCCTCTCTCTTTTCTCCCTTCTGTGCTCTCCCAAGCTGCGCAGACACACCCCTTAGGCACCCCTCGATGGAACAGAGAGCCCCCAGACACCCAGCAGCCAGGAATTTCCTTCTCCGCCGGGGCTGCCTCCAAGTCAGGTGTGAGGGCTGGGGGCCTAAGGGGTGAGGCTGCTAATCAGTTAGGAAACCCTGATTGCATCTTAATAACAAATGCAAAGCACCCAAGAGCAGCAATTTGCAGTAATGGGAAAAATCAGCAGGTCCCTGGGGTTTGACAGGAAGTAAACACTCTCCAGGCTCAAATTGGGGGGAGGAAAAATCATTTGTGAGAGTGCCCTGGCAATGCTCAGTGCTGCTGGTGCTTTCAGGACTAAGAGGGGAGAGACTGGTGTTGGAAGAGAATGAGATGAGGGAGACCCAGGGAAGGCCAGGCTGAGTCTAGAGCCTCCACCCTTCCAGCCTCACCCTGTGAGAACATTACAGTCTCTCCCCACGCCATCTGCCAAGTGCCCACCAGAAACAAACCAAAAAGACCACTGCTGCCAAAATCTGGCCAAGCCAGTATATTTGACTCAAAGCATCCCTGGTTGAGGAGTGACCAGGAAAAGGTTCATTGTTCCCCCACCAGCCTTGCACTTACTGTACACACATCTAGTCAGAGTGGGGCTGGAACCTCACCTTAAAATATCTCTACCCTGCGGGAGACTCTTTTCTCTTACACCCTCCCTGGAATGGAAAGGAGACGTTATTCACACTAGAAGGTGAAATGTTTTTCACAGCATCCATTTTTCTTCCTCTTTGAAAATGTTCCCAGCACCGAATACACATATTTTCCTTACATGTAATTTGATTTGGATGGTTTCTTGACCTGCATCCAAATCGAGCTGCGGGTAATTATTACTGTCACTATTGTTATTAATACTGATATTTATCATAATCTCGCAAATGCCAGGGACAGCCCTTAATCTTGCTGTTTTATTTGGCTGAGAGGAAAATGTGACACACTGGCCTCCCGCCCAGTTTATCTTCTTGTATTCACTTTTACCCAACTCCTACTAGGTGAGTAATTAGCCCATTTACCAGTGATCTTCACTCAGCTGTAACCCTGAATTTCATTCGGAGGATAGAACCAACACCAGCAGTGGAAGTGACAAGAAGTCAGTTTTATCTCTGTATAATGAGAAAATATCTCATCATTAGGGCTTCTAATCAGATGCCTTGTGAAGTAGGGAGCTCCCTGTCACCAGAAGGATTCAAGTAGAGGCCACAAAGATCATCCTTCAGGTATGCTATTGAGGGAAATCATGAATTAGGACCTTGGTTCTCAAAGTTGAGGTCTATCAGAGTCACCAAAAAGGCTTGTTCTCAAGTTGCCAGGCCCCCCTCCCAGACCTGGTAATTCAGTAAGTCTGAGGCAGGACCCAAGCACAGCATTTCTAACACATATTCAGATGATGCTGTGATGCTGCTGGTCCAAGGACACATTTTGAGAACCACTGAACTCAGGGGAGGGCCAGAACAGATAAGGATTTTATGATACTACAAAAGAGGAATTATTGACTAAGAAGATCAGGAGTGACTGGCGAGGGTAAAGGGACAAGGTGTGATGGTTCTCTTATGGACTTCATGTGCTTAAGGACTTCATGTGGACGGTTGGCAAGACAACTCAGTCTTCATCTTTTAGCACCATCGTTTCTCCACAGATTACCTAATTTATCCCACAAATGCTTAAATGTTGGCTCAGCGTATCACTGGAAACTTCAAATGCCTCATTTGGTTCAGGTGGGAAACCACACGCATTCATACAAAGAAGCCCCTGGTGTTTACTCTCCCTGCAATAACTGTACACCTTCTGGCTTCATTGCCTTAACAACAAAAATAGAACAATAAAAAAAAAAAAGTCCTTTCCCTTGACATGTGATGAGCCAACATGGCAACACAACCTTGTCTTGTGATTTCTGATCCTCTGCTTCTTTCAGAAGCTCTGAAATTCCCTGGAACAATGTTTTGTAAAAGCCACGTATGAGCCTCCCAGGCAGCCATCAAGGAGAATAAGGAAAGAAGAATGACCCAATAATGCCTAGAAAAATGCACCCCTGCATGTGGGCTTCCTGACTGCAGAGCGTTTTTTCCTCACCCATCACCATATTTGAGTCCCACAAAACTGTGCAGGATGGATAAGACAGGTATCATTGACTCCATTTTACTGATAATGAAGCGGACACTTGGAGAGTTTCTGAATCACCCAAAGGTTGTCCAGGATACATCAAACATTGCAGAAGAAAAAAATCGGGTGTTCTGACTCCTGGATCAATTTTTTCAACTACCTCACCGAGCTGCTCTTGAAATAAAGCAGTAGGCAAAGAGGTGAGTCAGGGAAGATGATGGTGGTAATTGGAGGTTTGCAGGAGCTAGGTAGAGCTACAGCACCTGGACAGCCACCAGCTCTCCTTCCTCCTTCTCTCAGTCTGTCTAGCAAGCTTCTTTACCCACTCACCCACCATCCATCCACTCATCCATCCATCCATCCATCCATCCATCCATCCGTCCATCCATCCTTCCACCCACCCACCCATTCATCCATTCACACACCCATCTATCCATCCATCCATCCATCTATCCACTCACCCATCCATCCATCATCCACTCACACATCCATTTATCCACCCACCCACCCATTTACCCATCCACCCACCCATCCATCCATCCATCCATATATCCATCCATCTCATCTTAAAGATAAAGAAACACACTGTCTCTCTCAAATAAATAAATAAAATCTTTAAAAAGGGAGGTGGCACCTGGATGGCTCAGTCAGTTGGGTGATTGTCTTCCCCTCAAGTCATGATCTCAGGATCCTGGGATCGAGCCCTGTATCACATCTGGCTCTCTACTTAGCAGAGAGTCTGCTTCTCCCTGTCCTTCTGCCTCTCCCCCTGCTTGTGTGAGCTCTCTCTCTCTCTCTCTCTCTCAAATAGAGAAATAAAATCTTTTTTAAAACGCTTTAAAAAATAGAGATGAAGAAACAGACCCAGAGAACTGAAGTGCTTTGTTCAAGATCATACAGTTAGCAGCAGAGTCAGGACTAGAAATAAAAATGCAAGTCATCTTCTGACTCTCAATACAGACTATGTCCTATATCACTTTGCATGAGAATGGGAGCAAGTGCAATATTTGGGTAAATTTGCTGATGTCCTTTTTCCCTGTGTTTTCTCTTATACCATGTCTCCTCTCTTCATTCTAGAACTACTTTGATAGTTTATGCTTAATACCTAAGTGAAGGAAAAAGATACAAGAACAAAGTCGCCCCTAGGGTACTCAAGGTACCAGACAGATATTCCTGCAGGGGGTGGGCAACTGTCTATAGAAACTGTTTGAGCCCCCCCACCCCCGAAAATCAGCATGTCAGTGGTACCAGCATGGTAGTCCAATTTCCTATAAATCTGACAAAGAAATACTGCTCCATCCAGTGGAAGTGATTTTCTCACCCAGCTACCCTTCTAGAATCAGAACCCCACTCTGAAGTGCAAGGTCAGGGACCCTCAGGTATTTGGTACTCTCACATGGAGTAAAGGGTCAGACCGTGCCCCAAAGGAGAGAACTGGGGATGGGGCTTACATGCCTTTCAGGGGCCAGAGGAGGATTTAGAAAGGTGGGAAGGGGGATCCCTGGGTGGCTCAGTGGTTTGGCGCCTGCCTTTGGCCCAGCGTGCGATCCTGGAGTCCCGGGATCAAGTCCCACATCAGGCTCCTGGCATGGAGCCTGCTTCTCCCTCCTCCTGTGTCTCTGTGCCTCTCTCTCTCTCTCTCTCTATGTCTATCATAAATAACTAAATCTTTTTTAAAAAATAAATAAATAAATAAATAAATAAATAAATAGGTGGGAAGAAGATACTTCAAAGTGTGGGGCTCCCTGAAGCAAAGGGCCCGGGGTAGGGGGTCCCTTTATCCAGGTCTTAGGGCAGTCCTGCCCCAGACCACACGGGCAGGGGAACTCAATACAACATTGGAGACTTGGGGCATTAAAAATATATGATGATATAAAAGCAAGATAAAGATTTCTGGGTTTAAGGAGGAGGGAGAGGGGAGCTGAAAGGGAAGGGAAGAAAGCTGAGATGCTAATGGGTCCTGATTTCTGCTCAGCCAAGTAGGGAAGTGAGGGGAAGTAGGGACAGAAACCCCTAAGTTACAGATAAGATGTGCCCCTGGGCCTGGGGCAAGCCACCGTGGCTTCCCACCTCACGCTCCACCTGTCTGTCATTCCTGGTGAATTGAGGAATGGAAGAAATATCTGGGAAGTGTATCGAGGTGGCTGGGTTTGTAGCATCTCTCAGAAGCCCTGTCTCAGGGTCACTAGGGACCAGTGATGTATTTTTCTATGATCCCAAGAGTGAGGGAGGTATGGTAGAGAGGGAGGGAGACAGGGAGACAAGGAGGCAGAGAGAGAGACAGAGAGAGAGAGCACTAGCAGGTTTGGTCATCAGAAATGAAGGAGTCCCAGCAGAGACACGGTTAAGGAAGAAAGGCGTCTCAGCAGAAGCCAGACGGGAGAACAGCCAGGCTAAGAGGACCTCCTGCTCCCCAAGCCTCTACATTCCCAGGCTGTATGCCTTCTGGAGAACAGAGTCAGCCATGAAGAAAGAGAGGAGGATCCCAATTTGGCTAAGAGTAAGTTTTCACCACTTGGCTAAATGGAGGCTCACAGTAGAAGTTAAATTGTGACCCAAATACCAAAAAACAAGTTTGACAACACTGTCCAGCATCTCCCCACAGGTTTATAAGTAACACTAGTTGGTATTAAAGGCTGCAGAGTCACTGGCTTTGTTCTAGTCTTGACAGGTGTGAAGCAGGAAGCCAAGGCCCAGGCACACTGGCCCACCTTGACCTCTGCTGAAAGGATCCTTTGTCCCAGTCTCCAGCAGGTAGGTTCATGGGTGGCCCTGCACGGGGCATGCTGTCACTGGTGACTGGTGAGGGTGGCGTGTGTGTGTGTGACTTGAGGCATCTGCTGAAGCCATTTCATAACCTGACATGAATCCTGTCACCTGCTGTCCTCAGCAGTGAGGACGTTCTTGTTTTCTCATGAAAAAGCCTGGGTCACTTGAGGACAGTTCTCACAACAACCCAGCTGGCCTTTACCTTTGTGTCACCCAATTCCCTGTGTTCCCTCCAGGGGCGATGGCCATCTTGTCACTGCAACAAATACACTGTAACTGAACTAGTTAGGAGGATTAAAAAAAAATCTTTGTGACCTGCTAAATGATGCCTTGATCCCTTGTCCTCTTTCAAAAAGGAAGAACACAACTAATACAGTCTAACAACACGGTCTAACTGAGATTACTAAAAAGAAAGGAATTTAAAAAAAATAAATAGAATTGTGATACAAAGCAGCCACATATGTTGATATTAAATCTACAAGGAGAGAACGTGCCTTCCAAGCAAGGTTTAGGGGAAGAGCATCGCAATAGAAGGGTAATTAGGTCAGATCACATGCTCATTACGTATAATGTAAGTCGTATGTGGAGAAGTGTAGCAACTCACATCATGTCAAGAAGCTTATCAGGTCAACCAGAGTCACTTAGGAAGCTGCTCTTGATGCTGCTCCTCATCCCCAGCACCACCCGAGTTCTGTGGGCTATGTATAAAGAAAATATAAATTGTCTTCACCCTCACATCAATGACAATCTAATTTAGGAGTCAGGTTCTTACCTGTAGGTAACAACTGGGGAACAATACAAAAAAATATATTATGATTAGTAGACACAATAAAGATAATGGCTGACACACATGAAGTCCCAGGTCCTTTTTTGGTAAGCATTTTACATAGGTCATTTCTAAATCCTTAGAAAAGCAGGTAAGTGCTATTATAAAGCTGATTTTATAGAAACAGAGACTGAGAGATTTGATCTGGCCCAAGGTCCTGTGGTCAGTAAGACAGACTGGAAGTCAGGTCTGCTGGACTTCAGAGCTCTGAAGCCCTCTCCTGTTCTGGGCAGGTGTCAATGAAAGAAACAGAGACTGTGTGGTGCTGGTTCAGAGAAGGCGCAGCACAGAGCACCAGACAAAAAAGGCCATAGGGCACCAGGTGCACTGCGTACACCAGGAGTGCCTGAAGCCTGGCCTGAACTGGGACCAAGGTAAAGAGAAAACTCTGGCAGCTGGACTAAGGTTTGGTGGTGTGGGAAGACTATGAGTTCTGGACAGCTTGAGCTCCATTCCCACATCAGTCTGACTGGGACCAAAAAGGTAAGGAAATTTGCAACATCAAACAGGTCCCTGAATCGTGAAAGGTGGTAAGTAAACAAGATATTGTCCAACTCTGGTCTTGAGAAGAGAGGTCAAAGGAGGACACAGCATAGCTCAGGATTCAAGTGAAATTCTAGAAGCTTATCTCCTCTGTAAGAGCCTCTTTGATTGGTTATATTTGTGCACCCTGAGGATCATCAGATGGGCACAGACTGTGATACCCAAAACCCCTTGAGATGGGCACGCTTCACCTGCTCTGTGGATGGATGCTAAGGTTCCACACTTTTCCATCCAAGGCCTTAAACTATCTTGAAGTAACCCAGATCTCAATGATAGGTTAAATAAATAAAGTGTTGCATCTCAGTCATGTGAAACCAGACTCTGAGAACCTCTCCAGACTTAGGGAGGTAAGAGGTGAGCCTGGGAGATAAAGATGGGAGGGAAGGGTGAGAATAATCCTGTGGAAGGATGAGGCATGTGAATCCAGGAGACCAAATTCTTTTTCTGTGTCACAAACTTCCTTATTCATTTAGTGGGAAAGACGTTTAAGATCATGTTTCTGGCAACTTTCAGACAAATTTCTAAGTAAAATTCCAAACTCCTCTAGTGTATTACATATCTATACTAAAAGCAATCATCATTTTATCCTTAATATTTTCAACAGACACTGCGCTAATACTCTGCATGCATTTTCTTATCTGATATCCTAATGCCTCTCATAGGTAGGCATTCTACCTCTTGTCTACAGGTGAGGAATAAAGGGGACAAAGAAGCTAAGTAATTAACCCAGAGGCAAATGGCTGGGAAATGCCGAACCCAAAGCCTTAGCTCTTAACTGGCTCTGATGGTAGTGTGATTACCAAGTGACTCTGCTCCCTCTGTGCATAATGGGCTGTGTCCATAATGAAACAAGATTGGTTCACACAAGTCACTTCTCCTCATAGTGGGATGCAGTTTAATGTACGACCTAGTGTCTGCTCTCAAAAGTTGCCCTCGCAAGCTGCAAGACCAATTCCAGCAACGGAAAAAAAAAATCTAATATGGAATATTTAAGAAACAGAAAGTAAGTATTCAGAGTCAATAGCAATTTGTTGAGGTACATTTTATATATAGTAAAAGGTGCAGATCCTAAGTGTACAATTCAGTGAGTTTTGGTAGAAGTACATACCTGTATAACCAGCAGCCAATCAGGATACGGAATACTTCCATCATCCCAGAAATTTCCATTTTCTTACCCCATAGGCAACCGTTATTCTGATTACTATCATCATAGATTAGTATAGAACTAGTACAGAACTTCATATAATTGAATCATACGGTACACCCTTATGTATCTTGCTTTGTAGGTCCAGCATATATTTTTTAAGATTTTATTTATTTATTTGAGAGAGAGAGAGAATAAAGGGGGCAAGGGGCAGGAGGAGAGGGACAAGCAGACTCACCACTGAGGGAGGAGCCAGTTGCAGGGTTTGATCCTAGGACCCTGAGATCATGACCTGAGCCAAGTCAGACACTTAATCAACCATAGGCTCAGTATATTTTTGAGAGTCACTTGTATTGTGGGAAGTAACTGTTTATTCTTTTTACTGCTGAGTAATATTTCCTGGTATGAACACACCACGATTTGATGGACATTTGGATTGTATCCAATTTGGGCTGTCATGAATAAAGTTGATATATCATTCTCATGCAACTCTTGCATTGGCATATGCTTTCATTTTTCTTGAGCTTACACCTAGCAGTGGAATGCTGAGTTGCTGAGGAGGCATAGGTTTCACTTAAATGGCCTTGCCAGAGAGTTTCCCCAAGTGCTTTTACAACCACGAGAGTTCCAGTTGCTCCATCGCCTTGTTTGTATTTGATGGTGTCAGATTTTAACTTTAGGCATTCTAGTGAAATGGTATCTCATCATGGTTTTACTTTGCATTTCCCTTATGCTCTTGAGCACTTTTTCTCTGTGCTTGCTTGCCATCACTCACCTACCTTCTTTGGTGAAATGCCTGTTCCAATCTTTGATCCAGTTGTTGTTGTTCTTGGACTATTTGTTTTCTTGAATGTTGAGGGTTCTTTGTATGCTCTGGATAAAAGTCTTTTATCAGGTGCATGATTTTTAAATGTTGTTTTCTAAGTATATGACTTGTCTTTCTACTCTTTCAACAATCTATTCCTAAGAGCAGGAGTTCTTAATTTTCATGAAGTCCAATTTGCCATTTTGTTTTATGGTTGGGCTTTGGTTGTTGTAACTAAAAATTCTTTTCCTAAACCAAAGTCACAAAGATTTCATCTTATGTTTTTCCCAAAATTGTAAGAGTTTAAGGGTTTTTATTTCAGCCTATGATATCCATTTTGAGTTTTTTTTCTGTGATATGAGATACAGATCAAAGTTAATTTTTTATTTTACATATGAACATCTACTTGTTACAATACCTTTGTTGGAAAAAAAAAAACTCTCTCCTTTCTTCACTGAATGTGTTTGGCATTTTTATAATAAAAAATTGATTGACCGTATATTTGTGGGTCTATTCTGGACTCTTCTATTTCAATGATCTATTTGTCTATCATAATGCCAATATCTTAATTACTATAGCTTTACAATAAATCTTAAAGTCAGATGGTATAAGTCTTCCAAATTTTTTGTTCTTTTTCAATGTTATTGGGCTACCCTAGGTCATTTGCATATAAATTTTAGAACCAGTTTATCAATGTTTACTCCCCTCCAAAAAAAGTTTTCTGAGATTTTGATTAGGAATGCACTCAATCTATTTGTAGAGAACTTATATCTTAACAATATTGAATCATGAATCAAGAGAGTCCATGAATATGATATATCTCTCTATTCAGTTAAGTCTTCTTAAATATCTCTTAATATTATTTCATAGTTTCATTAAATCTATTTATAAATATTTTATGTGTTGGCACTATTGTAAATAAATTTTTATTTTTTAATTTTTTAAAGATTTATTTATTTGTTTTAAAGAGAGAGAGGGGGCAGGGGGAAGGGACAGAGGGAGAAGGAGAGTGTCCCAAGCACTTGGTGCTAAGCGAGCCTGATACAGGGCTAGATCTCACAACCCTGAAATCATGACCTGAGATGAAACCAAGACTCAAACACTTAACTGACTTAGCCACCCTGGTGCCCCTTGTAAATAAATTTTTAAAGTTCATTTCTAAAATTGTTTGCCATTAATATATAAGAACATAATTTATTTATATATTGCCCTATATCCTACAAATCTGATTAATTTATTTATTATATCTAGCAGTTGTTTCATAGATTCCTTAAGATTTTCTATGTATACAATCATGTCATTTGTATCTAAGGACAGGTTATTTCTTCTTTCTTCTTTTGCAATCGTTACACCTTTTGTTTCTTTCTTTCTTTTTTTTTTTTTTTTACTTACTAGAGTGACCAGGACCTCCAGTATGACACTGAATAGAAGTGATGAAAGCAGATAATTTTGTTCTGCTTCTTACCTTAAATGCAATGTGTTCAACAGTCCACTAAATATGATGTTATCTGTAGGATTTTTGTCTTTTCTCTTTTAAGAGGCAAAAAAAATTGTTTTAATAAAAGAAGAAGGAAATTTTGTTAAAAATTTGGTTTTGTTAAAAATTTGGTTTTGTTAAAAATTTAGTTGTTAAAAATTTTTCTCTATAAATGGTTGTTGAATTTTGTGAAATGCCTTTTCTTCATCTCCTTACCTATTTTTGTGTCTAAACCGAGGTTCTAAATATTTCTGCCAGTTATTTAACATGTCCTAATATGTGTAGTCTTCCAGGCAAATTTGCTGACCATCACAGCATGAAGCTGGATTCATAAGACATGGACAAAATCTGATATTTCCCAACAGCTGTACTTTTGTGTGGTACCTTCTGTTTTCACTCAGTAGTGTTCATTATGGGAGTATCCTTAATTTTGAGGCAGATTATTCTAGAATTACACATCTGTTAGAAATAGTTACTGCACAGTTCTTTTTACCTATCATATTTCTTGAGATAAATGTAGCAAAGCTTCAGAACTTGGCTTGTTTATCAGAATCGATTCACAACCCGAAGAAATGCAGAACTTTTGCAGGCCCTTCCACTGTATCAGAAGTCATATAGCCAAGAAAGGAAGTGAAGTACTGAGATGTGCTATGGGGCATCCAAGTACAATGTTATCTGTGGATCAACCTGACCAAACCACACACATTAGAGGGCGGTTCAGAAAGGAAGTTATACCCTTGCCAGCCTAGATTTGGCTAGAAAACAACTACCTCATCCCCAAGGATTGCTAAAAACTTCTTATACTCTTCCCTTAACAATTGTCACTCAGTCTCAAAAGGTGATATCCATATCATTAGACATGACATTTAGATGCTTGAAGCCAAGCCTTAAGAGTTAGCTTTTTCTCTCTACAGCTTCATACTTTATACCTATTTTTTCCTCCTTGGTTTTTTTTTTTTTTCATTTCCAGACTTTTCTGTCAACTAAACATACCAAGTCTATGTGGAAAGTAACTTTTGTTGATGACTACAACATAACATATGCTCAAACTAGACTTTTCTGAATGATCAACTAGAGAACATTCTCATTAAAATGACACATTCAAGTCTCAAAATACTCTAGAAGAAGAATTATTTTGACATTATCTTCAGGGTTAAGTCACTATAAAAACCAGCAATGTCACTTTAGGTCTGAATTTTGTGCCCAGTGAGAAAATCCTGCAAAACTATAGGGAACTGGGGTCAAATAAGTTTAGGAAGGGTGTCACATTAGTACATCCCCTTGGAAATTCACAAGACATCCTTGTGTATCAAAAGCTCTCCATGTACTCTTTAATCTAGTATTGCCCTTGATTTTTTGGACCATGGAAACTATTGTTTGGGTTGGGTTGGGTTGGGTTTGGTATGATTTGATTGACTAACACCTTTTAACTCTCATTGCACAAAATACATTTTAACACTGTCACTTTACCTTCCGTGTTCATTAGTACTTTGTATGTTCAGTGATTCATTCTATAAAAGGTAATCAATCCCCCTTCAGGGGGCCATTTAATATTTGGTCATCACTAACATCTTTCAAGTCTGATTTTGCCCTCATGGTTACAGGGATGGTGGGACACCCCTCAGAAGGATCACATATAGGTCTCTGACGTGGCTTGATAGTTAAGAAAGTTGAGAGTGGAAGGAGGATAAATGTTTTGCCATAGAAATTATAGATAGGATGAATGGAAGTGGAGGAAAGAAGGAGAAATAAGGGAGAGGGGAAAACGCATAAGCATACTGACTGTAGAGGAGGAACATTGTCTCTATGGGAGATTGTCTGGTCACTCTTGAAGGATAGACTTGACCCACAATGGGTCAATAACCTTTATGCAGATAATTGATGTGGCTTACCCCTCCCTTTAGTATGTGCAAACCATTCTGATCATAGGCAATGATCTACTTCTTTTGCTTCTTCTGCCATCTTTTCTTTTGGAGAAAAGAGGGTAGTTTAGTTGAGTTTTTATTGACAACTTATTTTCTTAAATATGAAACTTCCTGATTCATTCTAGCCTGTTTTAATTTTTTTCTATATCTCACTGTATGTTTCTCTCTGTATAGAGAATTTAAGGTCTAGGCCAGTGCCATCCAATAACGATATTGCAACAAGGGAAGCATTCTATATTTGAGCTGTCCAATATGGCAGCCACTGTTCACATGTGGCCATTGATGACTTGAAATGTGACTAATGTGACTGAGGAACTGAAGTTTTCATTTTAGTGAATTTAAGTTAAATAAATACATATCTATGTCCAGTGGCTACTGTTTTGGAGAGTAGATCTGGATGCTAGACCCTTGAGGAGAAAAGAAATAATCTTTATGATATAGCATTGAGATGACTATACCAGATTCTGAGTACTACTATCTTCTAAGCCTACTATTAGTTTCTTTAATTTTAGACTAAACCATATATGCCATAGTAAATCTGAAGATAACACGGTTTTCTGCAGTATCCGTGTTTCTGTGTATACAGACACTATTTCTCCTAGTTACTTGACTTTTAAAATATCTAGGAGGCTGTGTGTGCAGTAAATGTAAAGGGCTTTGGAGTTACACAGACCTCATTCCACCACTTAAAATCGGTAGTCCTTTACCCACTTTCCATCTACAAGGCTGCAGCAAGAAGTGTGATACTTCTGTCATGCGACTTTCCTCCTCTCTCTCCCTGGCATAATTCAGTTGTCTAGAGAAGACATACAGCCCAAATTGATCCAACTGGTCTTCTCCCTGGGAAATTTAGAAGACGGGGTGGGGGAGGGCAGGGGATGGAGAAAGATCAGAGGCTTCAGGTGGCTGAATCTATACCATTAACACTGCTCATTGTTAGTGTCCTTGTTTTAAAATAGGGACCACAAAACTTCAGTGGAACCAGTGTGCAAGAGAGAATGATGCAGATAGGCAGAATGGGGCACAAATAAGAGATGGAATAAGGACAGTGAGAGTCGCTTACCTATCTGTCAGTCATAACAGTGCTCACCAATACCTGGTTCTCCTCTCCTTTCCCAGCCAGGGTAAGATTACATTTCCCATCTCCAGCATTTCAGCAGGGCCACGTGACTAGAAGTAACATGTTGTAGTTTCATGGCCATTTCTCACTTCCCCTGCGTGGGTACATTAAGAAGCCTAGTATTGAGACAGAAGACCCAACAGCATCAAAGAAGCTTGAGTCTCGGAATCTCCACGTGAAGGGCAACTGCCCTGAAGTACTACCCAAACCTGCAGGCCAGGGGGAATAACATTTGTTGTCTTAAGTCACGGAGATTTTGAGGAGGTTATGGTGCATAACGTGGCTTCTTCTGGTTAATAATTGCTCTGAGTTTTAGTTCCCCCATCTGTGAAATGGGACTAAGACTGCTCTGTCAGAGCAAGCATCACTTCTTTGTTCTTAGGCAGATATGATCTCAAGGTCTGGTTGATTCTAGTACAAAGTCCACCAGGCACTGCACTGCAAGGTCTGGTTGATTCTAGTAAAAAGTCCACCAGGACTTTGCGTGATACACTCAGCGCAAATCCAATATCATCTGAAATACATTCACATCAGCATGAGGAGTTCAAGCCACTCTCCAGAGGCACCCATTGCAGAATTTTCCTGTCAGGGAAGGCATTAGGGGGTGAGTGAGGTTCAGGCTGAGACTGCTGGTACTACTGTGGGAGCTGTAGCATCCTCATAGAAAACTGGAGCAAGCACCCAGGACTCTGTGTGATGCTCCCCTCCTTCATCTTGCTACTGGCAGATGGGCAGTGACTCACAGAGCCAGCCCTTGAAAGAAAGGAATTGGCTCTGCCAGCTGGTGCCTAAGAGAAAAAAAAAGAATGAAAAAACAAGGCTCCTGTAAATCTGCTAGCAACACCAAAGCAGGCATTGGACATCCTTCCCATATCACCACACACTCCCCTCAGGCTGACCTGTGCCTCCATTTCTGTTTAGCTTCACATCCATGGAAATTTGGAGTGTTCCTATCAGTGTATATGTGTGTGTAAGGAAACTTCTGTCTGGGATGTGGTAAAAGGAATCCCTTGACATTCTTTTTTGAGTTCTGCATGACACTTATTGCATTTGGTATAAGAAGCCCTACTGTCATGGTGATAGTTTGCTCTCCAAGCCCAGAGTGCTCAACTCATCAGAAAGACACATTTATGAGGTGCAAGTTTGAAAATGGCAATAGGTTGGTTGAGCTGATAACCTGCAGAATCAATCTTATTGTTCTATTGTCATCCACTAAAGACCCAAAAGAGAACAGTTCCCAATAGTTAGGGGCTTGTCTTTCTTTCCGAAGTGGCCATTGGTCAGTGGTTTAGCCAGGAGCCATAAGATCTGTGAAGTTTAGGAGACCACACATTCTTTGCACAGGTCAAGAGTGCCCTTCAGATTTCACTGTGATAGCAGTCCTCACAATGATTGGCCAAGCCTTCAGAAGAAGAAAAGCATGGCTGGCCAGAGAGCAGATGCTCTCTCCTATGTGTCTCCAATCTCTGCCCAAGCCCAGATGCACTTGCTTCACACTGGAGTCTCTCATGTGTTCTGGCCACTGCCACAGGACAGGCAGAAATGGACGAAGAGAATAAGAATTGGTCAATCCTCACCTTCATTCATTCTTATCCATCCCCAGGATCTCATCTACTGACATCTACTGTCCATTCATCACTTCTTGCTAATGGGTCTTTCACTGGGTGGGGAGGAGGTTGTATTTCCCAGAAATTTTTTTTTATCAAGTCATGATCCCCAAAGCTTAGAGCCCAGGGCTAGAAATGTGCGTGTGCTGTACATAATCTTTCTTACAACGGAGCCTCGGCCCTTGAAGGCTGTGTCTCAAAGACTGAAGCCAAACTGAAAAGAGAATTTGTGTATCTGTTTGTGGTTTAGAAGGTCAGAGACGCCATTTCCTTTCTCTGGAGCCTGAGAAGGGCTTCCCGCTTCTCTCTCAAGGAGCATTTCATTTGTGGGTGAGAGGCATTTGTTTATATTAACAGCATCATATAAAATTAAGTGAGAGGCTGGTTATTTCATTTCTAGCACATCAGAGTTCTTATATAGTGCAGTTATTCAGAGTGTATTTTGTTATTTGTTTTCTTTTTAATCTCAAGGGGGATTTGAGTGAGGTTAACTCTCAGTTATTCAGGTTATTTAGCTTGTGTGCTGGCAGCTGAGTTGGGCCTGGAGTGAAGAGTAGCTAAAGGCAGGCAGGTGTTGAAGGTGCTGTGACAGAAGAGAGGACTTGTCTGGACCAGCGGTTGAGGAAAGGAAGAGGAAGGATAAAAGACCAAGAGACTGGATGTCAAACTTGTTGACAGATTTGGTATGGAACCCTAAAAGCAAGAAAATAAAGTCTAGCGTAGCCTTCATACCATTGAAATGTAATGCAACCCACAAACATAATTATACATTGTGTAGTAGCCATACTAAAAAAGTAAAAAGAAATAGACAAGTAATATTACTATTTTGATATTATTTTTCATGAAACCCAGTATGTCCAAAATATCATCATGTAAAATTAATAGTTTGCCTAATTTTTTTCATGCTAAGTCTTCCAAATCTGGAAGACTGCAGAACAGATTAACCATATTCCAGGTGTTCAGTAACCACACATGGCTGGTGGCCCCAGTAATTGTCAACAAGGGCCAAGAGGACTAGAAGAAGGTAGTGAGAAATATATGGGAAAAAATCCTTTGTCCAGAGAAGAGTTTGATAAGTTTTTGCCATGTTATGTTTTGGATCATTGTGGGATGCCCAAAAGATGGTCAGAAGGAAATTAGATGTGGAACTGGTGGTTGGGATGGGCAGATGGAGAAGACTGGTGAAGGCAATTCTGGGGTAATAAAAATCCCATTACTATATTCTGAAATACATGTTGCATGAATGCTTAGACATTGTTCTTCATTAAGATTTAGCATCTTGACAGATGCACCCACAAGAAAAAAGGGCTAGTGGGACTTGGGTGGCTCAGTCTGTTAAGCATCCCACTCTTGATTCCAGTTCAGGTCATGATCTCAGGATCCTGAGATTGAGCTTTGGGTCTGCACATTGGGCTCCGTGCTCAGCAGGGAGTCTGTTTGAGATTCTCTCTCTCCCTCTGCCCTTCCCCCTGCTGCAGGTTCTCTCTCTCTCTAAAGAAAATAAAGAAATAAATATTAAAACAACAACGACAACAACACAAAGGGCCAGGCCTATCTGAAGAGAGCAGATTTCCCCTAAAGCTTGAAGTACTGGGGGATTATTACTGCCTCTCTGCCAACTTCCTAGTCTTCCTCCAGTCCAACATACATCAAGGATTCAGGTACGAGTGCTTTGCAGATGAACCATCTGATGCTGTAGTTGTTAAGTTCCCAATCTCATTGCCAATGACTGTCACCTCCACTCCTCTATAGCTTCCATGTGTTCCAGAGGGAATCTCCATAATGCAACTTTTCTTCCATATAATCATTGATTCCATTTCCAAATATCTCTCTCTCTCTCTCTCTCACACACACACACACACACACAAGAATGCATAGCAGTTCCTCAATCCTTTTTTAAAAAAATAGAAATATTTTATCTTCTGTTACATGTTTCAATTAAAAGATATATACATTAAAATATCAAAAAGTGCAGAAGTGTATCAAGCAGAAAATGGATGCATTCTTAAGTATTCATGGTTATTTTTTTTTCTGTTTGTTTATTTATTTATTTATTTATTTATTTATTTATTTACTTATTTATTTATTCTTGAGAGACACAGATAGAGAGAGGCAGAGACAGAGACAGAGGAGAAGCAGGCTCCAGGCAGGAAGCCTGATGTGGGACTTGATCCTGTGACTCCAGGATCAGGCCCTGGGCTGAAGGCAGGTGCCAAACTGCTGAGCCACCCAGGGATCCCCCTTTTTTCTGTTTCTTATCAAATAAGGATTTGTCATATCTTATCATACCATGCCGTATCATTTTCTATAATTTGCTTCTTCTCGTAAGAGTGTATTATGGACACATGCCTACACCTCATCCTTTTTAATGGATGCATAGTACTCTATTCTATGGCATACTACCATTTATTTCTCTAATCTCATATTGATGGAAATTGATATTGCCTCAGATTTCTTTTTTGCTGTTATACAATGCTACAAGGGCTATCCTACATACGCCCTGCACAGCTGTCATTTTTGTTCCTTAAGAAACCACTTCTTCAGTGAAATGTTACCATTATCAGTATTAACATTTGGAGGTTCTCAATGAACATTGCTAAACTGATTCATGAAGCTCATTCTCATTTTTATTCTTCTCGACTACTTCTTGAGAGTGTGTTTCCCAACTCCACATTAATGCTGGCTCTTTTCATTCTTTTCAGTTTTATCAATCTAGTAGATGAAAACTACATTATTATATATTACATCTTCACTTCTTTGATTACGACTGAGGTAGAGGATCTTCAAATATGTGTTAAACATTTATATTTCTTGCCTGTTCCTCTTTTTTGCCCATTTCTATACTGAGGCATTGTCTTTGTTTTGCTAAGTGAATGATACCAATATGTTGCCTATAATATACCTTGCAGATATTTTCCAATTGTTTACTTTTGACTTTGAGTGCATTTGCTTAATCTTTCCATTGCTGTTGAAATCAGATTAAAACGATCATGTGGAGAGGCTGGAGTGGAAAATTGGAAGAAGGTGTGACAATGGGAAGAAATAATTCAATGCTTTCCCTTAGTGATTAAGCAGACCTAAAGGAAATATATTGGAGAAATGTGAAGCTGTATGTCTGGTATAAGTCTCATTTTGTGAAAAGCAAAATATACATTTGTATTTTATATTAGTCAATAATTGGATCTTTAAACTCTAAAAAGATAGAAAAATAAAGAAGGATATTTTCTCTTCTAGATACAATGCTGATTTTTTCTTCAGAGAAATGCCAGCTGGGGTATAGAAAAAAAAAATGGTCTTGAAAAAGTAACTTTTCTACTTTAGACATAGTGATAATAATCACTGGAAATACTTTGCACTTTAAACAAGTTTCTCCAACATCATCCCTTTTATCACAGATGAGGATGCTGGACTAGACTAAGAATGGCATTTGTTCCAGAATCATTTTTAAGTACATACTCTATGCTAAGTGCTACTAAAGAAGGAAGAATTCCTTGCCAATTGGCATCGGGGGCAATAAAGAAGTTAGGTATTACTCTGAAGTGTATGGACCCAATAAATATAGAAAAGTCCAGTCGCACAGCCCTATAAGGATAAAAAACACAGATGGACAGTGTAGTGCCTCCAGCCTATTAGAGATAAGTGTGGTGAAGTGAAGGATTGAATCTACTAGAAGGATCCAAGCAGTTTTCAGAAGGGGTGGTCCTCAAGCCACGTTTGGAGAGAAATGTAGTCAAATTATCCAGAAGCTAAGAAAACAGATTTCAAATAGTTCAGAAGAGAGATAGATGTGATTGCAAAGATCAGAAATTCTGGAAGCACTACCATGTTCAAGATGCTCTGTTAAGTGGATGGTTTGAGATACAAAAATATAAATAGTGAGAACACTCTCTATATAGGCATAAAATGATGAAGGTTACAGGAACTGACACGTTGGTACCCATGGCTTCAATATTGGCCAACCTCTGATGTGACTTCTTTTAAAATAGAATGTGTTTTCAAGATATTATACTAATAGCTCTCACTCACATGGCCCTTTTCACTTGCTAAGCTCTGTGCCAAGCACCTTGCATATAAGAGCTCATTTAATCCTTATAACAATTCAAGTCTCCCTTTTGCAAGTAAGGAAATTGAGGCACAGAGAGTTGAAGCCACTTATCTGAGGCTATTTAGCTCACAGGTGATGGGGTCAAAATTTGAACCTAAGCTGACATGCATCATCTGTGTTTGTGATCACTGTTCCCCAAACAGGTACGTTTACTGAGCATTCACTATGTTGCAGGTCTGTGCTAAGAACTTACATGTATGATCTCAACTGCCCTAACCCTGTGAGGCTGTGGGGTCCATATTACAATTGCCCTACCTTTAATAGATGAGAAAACTGGCCTTAGAGTTTATTTGCTTGCCCAAAGTCACAAAGGAGGAAGTGATAGAGCGAGGATTTGCCCCCCCGAGAGAATGACCCTGGAAAAAAACAGAGCTCATAGCACTATCATGGGATAGGAAGGAAGGGACAGTCCCACAGTTTTTGGTGCTGAGCTTACCACATCTGCTGTTCTAGTACTCTTTGAAGCCCCAGAGCAAGTAGATATTTAGAGGACTGTCAGCAAGCATTTGCAGAAGGTGGCAGGACCTGGGAGTGACAGATTTAGCTAAAAGGAAACTGGGGAAAGAAGTATATGAATTTCCTAATTATCTGAAGAGCTGTAAAATAGAGATGGGACTTATTCCCCATGGCTTCAGAAGGAAGCGGGAATTAAGAGGGGTTTTCCAATAGTAAACTCATAAATGGAATAGAATTATGAGCCTTTTGGTACTAGAGGTTTTTTGAGAAAAAGCAGGGGAAAAAATTGTCAGAAAGTTTAAAGAGGGGAATTCTGTGTTGGAAGCAGAACTGGTTTAAGTTGCCTCTAAGGTCATTCTGTTAGCTTACTGCATCTTAATCATCTTTAAACATACACAGTGCCTTTTAAGTAAGTTAATATATGACTGAAAGGAAACATGGGAAATTCCTTAAAAGCTCTTTCTCCAGCATTCTCTTAACCAGCAGTTGTATGTGTTACCAACTCCTTGGTGCATGTTCACAATGATGCTCCGAAGGAAATAAAAGTGCCTTCAGTATTTACAAAAAAAAAAAAAAAAAAAAAAAAAAAACTAGATCAGCTCAGGTTTCTTGCAATTCACTGTTCAGAGTATTTTGCAACTTGCTAATTCTTTTGAAAATCTGTGCTCCGTGATCCTAACTCGTGGCCTACCTTTCACCAAAATATGTGACAAGTAGCAAATATTCTGGAACAGTCTCCCAATGGGAAGATTGAACAGGGTAGTGTATGAAGCAGTTTCCAAGTAGGAACCCAGAGGCAGCATGTCCCTGTTCATTTCCTCCAATGGCCAAGCCCAGGTTCTGTGGGCTATTCGGCTGTTTCCAGGATAGGAGCACTACCACTTACAAGTTTGACTGCCAGGAGCATCCAAAACACAGCCAGTGCTCACGATGGGCATGCTCTCCAAAGCACAAAAGGTTTATTCTTACTTAGGACTGCCTGATGGCCTGGACGTGAATACTAAGAGAGAGATGATTACACTGGCTTCAGAGGTAATCCCCATCAACCCCAGCAAGATGCCCCAAATAGAATCCTTCCCAAAGGACGGTAGTTCACTTAATTCAGAGAGCTTCTAACACCTCTGACTACATTGTGAGGCGGCGTGCCTGCAGCCAGGGCTGCATACTTCAAATCCCTGCTTCATTAGCCGGCTCTCCTCTCTGGCTGCTCTAATCACGGACTATGAACGTTGAAGGCTCATCTTGGTAGGGCTGGCTGGCTGGTCCCGTAACACTCTACCATCACCCAGCTTCTGGGACAGACCTCACAAAATCCCCTTTCCTGTGTCCCGGAGAGAAAGTGAGCTCCCCGAAGGAGAGGAGCTCAATGGCCTGGGCTAAGGCCAGAGTGGGCTTGTGGCCAGATCCTCTGCCACTCCTGGCCTTCCCTCCATTTTGCCTTGTCACCAACTTGTCACTGGACCTATTCTCTCTCTCAAGAGTCCCCCTCTGCCACTCCAAGGCCTGCTATGCAGAGTCACACACAACTGTGCCAGGGCTCTGCACACACAGCTGTGCTCCCAGGAAGGTACAATGGACTGTGTCCTGGTCCCAGGCCTGCGCTTTCTGTGTGCTCCTGGGGTGGAACAGCTCGTCTTGTTTTCTCCGCTGGAACATGAGAGTGATAACCACTCTCTGGCTGCCCTGTGGAGAAAATGAGGGTGAAAGAAAAAATGGGTATGAAAAACCTTTGTGAGCTGAGAAACATGCTACCATGGAAAACAAGTGATGTGCAATCTTAAAAAGGAAGGAAATTCAGACACACTCTACAAGGTGGATGAACTGTGCCATTCTGCTAATGAAATAAGCCAGTCACAAAAGAAATAGCTCCCTGTGGCTACCAATTCAGGCAACGAATAAAGAAATGAATGCCTGGATGAGGAGGAAAAATTTCCAAAGGAATATCCTAATATTCCAGAATTCTCTCAGGGAAGTCTCTTATAGGTTTCAGAGGTCCCAGATAATATAGGATGGAAGAGAAGCAATGCAGGCCGTAAGTGAAAAATATAATTAAAAAAAAAAACTCTGTTCCTTAGTATTCTTCAATCACTAAAATTTAAACTTTCATTAAGATAATCAGGGCTTTTTTTCCCTTAAATTCCGCATATGAATGAAATTATATGGTATTTGTCTTTCTCTGACTTACTTTGCTCAGCATAATACACTCTAACTCCACCCACATCACTGCAAATGGCAAGGTTTTGATGAACACTGGGTGTTATATGTGAGGGACCAATCACTAAATTGTACTTCTGAAACCAATACTACACTCTATGTATAGTAACTAAAATTTAAATAAAAATTTGAAAAAAATCAGATATTTTGTTAAGTGCAAAACAAATCCCATGATAGACCATTTCTGGGTACATATGCAAAGAATTGAAAGGAGGGACTCCAACAGATATTTTTGTATACCCATGTTCATAGCAGCGTTATTCATAACCGCCAAAAGATGGTGGCAAATTAAATGTCCATGGATAGGTGAACGAATCAACATGTGTTTTCTACTTACAACAGACTATCATTCAGCTTTAAAGGGAAGGAACTTCTGACAAATTCTATGACATGGATGAACCTTGAAGACATGCTGTGTAAAATAAGCCAGTCACAAAAGGACAAATACTGTCCGATTCCACTTACAGGAGCTACGTAACATAATCAACTTCATATAGATAGAGGTAGAATGGTGCTTGCCAAGGGCTGGGGGTACAGAATTTCCATTTTGTAAGATGAAGAAAGCTCTGGACGTTGGTTGCATAACAATGGGAATATACTTGACACCACTGAACTGTGCACTTAAAAACCCCTAAGATAAGGGGCACCTGGGTGGCTCAGTCAGTTGAATGTTTGCCTTCAGCTCAGGTCATGGGATAAATCTCTGCACTGGGCTCCCTGCTCAGTGGGGAGCCTGCTTCTCCCTCTCCCTCTGCCATTTCTCCTGCTTGTGCTCTCTGGCTCTCCTTCTCTCTCTCTCTCTCTCTGTGTGTGTGTGTGTCAGATAAATAACATGTTTTTAAAAATAAAATAAAAATGATTAAGATGATAAATTTCATGTTATGTGCATTTTACTACAGCTTAAAAAAGCAAAATAGGACATAAGGGTCCTGCACATCATGCACCCCTAGAGGCCATTTTGTTTTAGGGTAGTTTTCTCTATATACTAAACAATATTTATGGAACTGAAATCTTATCTTGTGCTTCCATTTCTCTCTGAAGGGCTTCAGCAAAGGAAAAGGCGTCCAGCCAGAGAAGAAAGCTTTAACGGATAATGAGGCCACTGGCCACATCATCTTTCATATACTTGGAAGGATCTCTGAGGGATGAAGGGAAACCAGGGCCCTCAAAGTACAAGCAAGCCAAGGAGTTGAGGGCACAGTGGAAGTGCTGAGACCACCACCAAATTGCTCAGCTTCTGAGGTTTCCTACCTCTGCTCCTGTTACCTCAGCCCTCCTCACACAGAGAACAGACTCCTCAATAAAAGGAGCAACATGCTCCCGTCAAACAGCAGGAAAGGCAAGACAGGTTCGTGCTTCTTTTGTTCCCTCTGTGCTCCATCAGCAGACCTCAGCAATTCCTTCGCAGAGAACAGACCACCACTTATGTTCTCCCTACGTCACCAACTTACTTGCCTATGAACCTTTCCTTTGGTCTCCAGGGACTCTTGTTGAAATGGCTTTTGCCAAGGTCAACCAAAGTCAACCATGCCTTTGCTCTTGAAGCCAGTGGCACTTCTCAGCACTCACATCTGCAGCCACCATTCATCCTTTCCTATTTAGCTGTTCCAACATCTCAGTCTCCTGGACTTCCTCTTAGCTCTTGGGCCTCCATTCCATTGGCCCAGCCCTTCTAGTACTTACCATCTCTGTGCTAATGAATCTCTTGCCAAGATTCCACTTCCAAACCATAGATTTTTATACCCAAGGGCCTGTTGAGCATTGCCATTTGAAGCCTCTCAGTATTTCCTGCTACTCCAACCCTCCTGGCATCTCAACAAGTAGTACCACCTTCCTCCCAGGTACAGAAGCCACAACCTAGAAGTCACCCATAGCTTTCTCTCTCTCACCCATACATCTAAATCCTATTGTTTTTATCTCCTGAGTATCTTCGGAATCCACTGACTCCCTTCAATCACATCCCCACTATCTGCTGTGTGGCCTGTGTGGATGCAACAGCCTCATGCTGCTCCAGCTATAATCCTCTTATGGGGCAGGGGTCCAGCAAATGGCACACTGCCATGGGGCCCTCAAAGAATCCCTATTTACAAAAGTTATTGGCCGAGTTAAGAGAAACCAACACGTGACAGAGAAGCATCTGGGGCTGGCAACAGTGGGGAGCCATAGGTGCCTGGACCTAAAGGGAGCTGGTTTTATATATAATACTAGAGAGAGAGAGAGAGTCGAAGCTGGGAGAAAGCTCTGCCAGGCAGGAGCTTGGCCCGAGTAACGGAGCACAGCCACTGCCAATCTGAGTCTGTAGTGGACAGAGACTGGGGAACAGATATCCTGACTTCTCTTTCTTCCTATCCTCCCACCTCCTGCTCCTACCTCCTGCGGGCTGACCCCATATGGAAATCCAAGGGCAGAGCAGCCTATTGTTGCAGTCCATAAATGGCAACATTCTGGGACATGGAATGAGATGGAGAAAGGAAGCAAGTGGGAAAGGTCTGGAGAGACCAACAGAAAACATCCTTTCTCACTCAATCTCCATACCACAGTTCCAGCAACTTATCTATAGCACAAATATGACTTTGCCATCCCCACACTTGCTTTAGGATGATGTCTGAACCTGTTAACACCATCCCTGAATGGAGTTCCTGCCTGAATCTCCAGGCACATGCCATCCTCACCACCACTACCTGTGTCCCTCACCCTGACTGATCTCTCTCTCCGCTCCAAATGTTCCGAACTGATGGCCAATTCTCTCTTGGATCTCTGCAACCCTTTCCCTCCAACTTCTCCCAGTGGTCAGTTCTCACTTTAGTTGTGGCCTCCTCCAGGCAGCCTTCCCTAACCACCCAAGATGGGGTCGAGCACCCCTCCTGTCATTCATCTCTCTCTCTTCACCCCCCTCCAGTAGCACACTATACTCATCAAACACTATTGGTTTTGCCTATTTTATATCTATTTCTCCCATAGACCAGAAACATATTGAATGCAAAGACCAATAGCCCCAAAATGTGCACAGCCCCTGGCATGCACTCACTTCATATTTGCTGAGTCAATGAATGGATATTCACAAAAATCCTATGACACCGATATTCTCACCTCATTTTTTAATAACTGAGGACGCTGAGGTCTGAAGATATTTAATGACTTGTCCAAAGCCACAAAGCTGGCTTGAGATGAAGCCCAGCTTCTTTTATGTGTGCCCATTCTACCTCCATAGGTTGTCTACCAAGGATGCTAATGAGCTTCCAAAAAAAGGTGTTGCTGCTTTGCTCTGATATGCCCCCAAATGTCCAGAAGTCTGGGTTCCACTGCATACTTGTATCGGTTCCCCTTCCCTAAGAAGCTTATAGGATGCACCCTATAATCTCCAAGTTTCCCATGTCTGCTGTTTTCTCTGGCAACAAGTCAAGAAGCAAGGGCTGATGTGGGGAAATAGTGTCAGAGAGTTTGAGAAGAGAAGTTGTAAGGCCAAATGTTTTTGCTTGGAAAGATGAGAGAGAATGAGAGAAGAGATTGAGTCGCTACCACCCAGAGTCCCCAGCCTGGCCAGAGCTAGTCCTGCAGGATGCCCGAGCCAGCACCAAGGTATTTTTACCTCAACCTGCCTTGGAGGAAAGGCTGAGAAGCCAAAGGATGACCACCTATTTTTTGTGAGCAGCTATTGGATTTCTGCTCAGTACCCCACTTCTTCTTCTCGTTGAATGCGGACTGTTTAATAGAGCGATTGCAGCTTTCATCCAAAGGAACAAACAGCTAGCAAGGCTGGCTCTCAAAACACTAGTAGGATGTCAACATGGGAGCTTCGGAAAAATTCTTCTTGAAGAGTACTTAAGTCAATAATACCGGGAAATGACAGGAGCGCAGGGTGAGCTGAAGTGAATGTGCCTCTCTGCGAATAATGAGAACCACAGAGTGCCCTGCACTCTCTGCTCACCAAATGAGGGGCTCTGAGTACTTTAGAAATGCACCAAAGCCTCCTGGCACTCCCGTTAAAAGGAAAAGGGGTCATTATGTCCATTTTATAAATGGGGGTGCAGAGAAAGGAATCAGTGCTTTGCCCCGGTTCACAGCACAGGGAGGAAGGGAAGTCAGGGTGGAGTCCTGCCCCCCACCCTACTCCTCCTACCCAGGGAGGGTCTTCCTGGCCCAGATGAGGAGGTGGGGAGGGACAGGAAACCTGATGACGGGGTGTGGTCCCAAGCATCCCTATTCCAGGAAGACTCATGAGTGTAGAAGCCTCCAAAAAGGGGCAGCACAAAGACATAAGCCCATTTTGGTATGAGACAGAGTGGAAAATCTATTCAAAAAGAAATGAATGAACACAGCAGCGAAGTCTTGGGGCTCCATCAGCAGATGGAGGCAGTTCGGGGTGTGCGGCCCCTTGGAGAAGGGAGCTGTGGCCTGGGGTTGTGCCCTTGCCTGGGAGATCTCTGAGAACTTCTTTTATGGAATCCTTTTAAAAAATGAAATTCTGAAGTAAATTGCGCTTAGGGCTTTAGAAAACAGTACCCCGAATGGAACAGGCTCTGTAATAACAGGATGCCGCTTTTAAATACCTCAAACAGGGCGTCAGGCCCTGTTTATTGGTGTCCTGGTGCCTAGTGGGTTTGTGACAGAGGGGGTAAGGGAGGGTGGGAGGATGGAAGACAGGAGGGAAGAGAGGAGAGAAGGGAAAGCTTTCAAACACCAAAGTATGAGGGATAACAGGAGAAGAAAGACTTAACTCTTCCTTCTCCTCTCTCAGCAAAGAACGCAAGATGTGCACTCATAGTGGGCTGCGGCGAACCCGCCCCTGCATCCTCTACTGCCCGCAGGTGCCACTGGAAGCCGTGCTCTGATCGCCATCCCCACATCCACCCTCTGCCCTGCCCCTTTTCCAGGTACTGGATCATCTGCCCCCTTGTCCTGTGGCTTTCCTGTGGCCAAAGGGCAATGGTTTCGTTCCCCTGGCCGTCTCCTCACTGTGGCAGTGAGGACAGGGGTCTCTCTGGGCTGCATGGCATCCTGGGTGGTCGCAGCTTCCTTCTGCACCTGTGCCCTCAGGCTCTGCCACCACCGGCTGCCTTGATGCTCAGGCCTGGGGCTAGGGCTGGCTTCCCACCCTTATTCATCCCCAGAAGCTGCCATCCCTAGTGCTCTCCTGCAGCCCTGCCCACACCTCAGTAACCAGCACCCTTCCTCAACCCTCATGAGTGGGTTGTGGGTTTCCTGCCAGGACCCTGACTGATGGGGACAGTTATTTAACTCCTCTGAGTAGTGACTTCCTTGCCTCTAAGATGAGGGTACTAACATGACCTGAGCAAGGTTGTTCCAAAGCTAAGTGAGACCACATCTATTGGGTGCCACCATGTATCTGAACTAGATTATGTACTTTACAAAAGGCACTTTGCCCCCTGGGCTTGCTGCAGATGATGATCTGAGCCCATCAGCGGGGTCCAGTCTCCCAGAGTTTCCTGATCTGGCCACGTGGGCGGCCTCTGGAAAAGATGTTTTTATCAGCTTACATCCAGTGGAGAAGTACGTGCCTCATGGGTGGGACGAAAGCTTGGGGAACCACTTCCAGCCCCTGCCAGCTGAGGATAAAACCTTGCACATACCGTGCAGTCTAACTTAGCAAGGAAGGCCCTGGAGGATCATGGGGCCCAGGATCTCCTCCTCAAGGCTGCACTATGAGAATCCACTCATCCTGCCAGGCAAGGCCATCCTTTTCAGGGTGGCACCTCACTAAGCATTGGGCCCTGAGGTCATAATTGACCACCTCCACTCTCAATCATTAAAACATCTGGATCACTAATCATTGTTGCAAATGGGTTCATTAAATCCCCAAAGAAAAATTCAACTCCTTCTTTCCATTACGCATTCTTTCAACAAATATGTCATACAGGCCCACCATGTGTCATCACGACTGGTCAAAGGACAGAGAAAACAAATATAAAACATGGCCCTTACCCCTCAGGAGCTCAGAGTTAGAACAAGAAACTGGACCCAGTACCTCCCCTCATGCGGTCACTCACCAGGTCTCTATGCCGACAAAGCCGCAGACCGGGCACATCATGGTGTGGTGACGGCTCACCAGAGGGTGACAGCAAGGTGCAGGCAAGGGGCGGCAGTTGTCTTGATGGAAACAAGAAGAAGGAAACTCAAGACTGATTTTTCAAGGTTATGGAGGTCCCGGACTCACTTTTCCGGGCCATGTTAGAAAGTACGCTGAATGGTGGCTGGTTGTTCTTGGCCTGGTGGCTGTTTAATACTTTCATATAGTCGTTCTAGTAGTTGGGTCACCCACCTCTGTAGGTTCCTGGGTTTGCTTTTGAGCAACTCACCTGTAGCTGCTTCCCACTATCCCTCTATTTGCTATTCTTTTGCTCTCCTAATTGTTGTAACCATAATCCACTGTGTTCAATTTACAAAGGGCAGTTCATTTTCATCCCACCCATTATTCAGGATTCTGTGATCTGTCACGCTTCCTGGTACTGTAAACACTGAGATTTTACAGAAGAACATTAACAGAAAGCAGGGGAAATTACAGAGATTGTGGTTTTCTGTTTTGTTTCAAAACATTTAATGTCACATTTTTGTAGAATGAATCTTCCAGGCAGGAAAATACATATTTATTAGTCTCTGTACTAATGGGCCATTAAATATTTACACAGATCTGATGGAATTAGGAATAGTAGCAATAATTCCTTCCTTTCATTCATCCAACAAATTTTATTATGCATCTACTATGTGCCAGTCACCTGGAGTTCTTAGCACCGGGGGTAAAACAGTGAATGAGATGAAGTCCCTGCTCTCCCGGTGATTCTGATTTCTGATTGAGGAAAAGAAGATGACAGATAAGAATGTATACGGTGTCAGGTAGCAATATGTGCTGAGGAGGGAAATAAAATGGGGTAAGAAGGCAGAGAAGGTGTAGGTGGTATTTTATATATAGTGGTTAGGGAAGGCCTCTGATAAAGCAGAAGAATACAGAATGTGGATTTCTGGAGTCAGGGTGCCCCAGGTGAAAGGAATAGTCATTGCAAAGGTCCTGAGACAGCAGAGGCTCTGCAGGTTAGAGGAAGAGGAAGAACAAGCTGCCATGGAATGAGGAGGGAGGTGAGTAGTAGCAGATGTCAGAAAGTGGTCATGTAGGATCCTATGGGCCACAGAAATGGATATGGTTCAGAGGTTACCGGAAGTCTCCTCAGAGTGTTCTGTGCAGATTCTGAGCAGAACGTGCTATACTCTTAAGTTTTAGAAGGCCTGGCCTGGCTTCTGTATGGAGAATAAACTGGGGGACCAGGGCAGAATCAAAGAGGTCAATTGGGGCCACTGTAATGCAACGGGCCACTTAATGCAATGGACCCCCGACTCGCTGTGACATGTTTTTGATGGTTGGCGTGTATTTTCCCAGACTCACATGAGCTGTTTTCACTTCAACTTAGTGTAAATAAAGTTTCATATTCCAGAGCTAACCACATAATTCAGACTTTCCTAAATAGAACATAATGCTGACTAAATTTATGTTACCAATATATTCTCTGCATCCCATTCACCCAAACTTGAAGAAAAAAATACGAGATTCTTTTTTTCTCCTTTCTTCTCTACATTAAAGCCTTCCTAGCAGTTGGCCTCAAATGTTTGAGAGATTGGTTCAAGATGAGATTAGGAATTAAGAACTCTACTTTATTAAGTGTTCTTCTAGTAAAATTATGTTTAATCACTTTCAGAAGTTACTCTTCAAAAGCAATGCTTGTGATGCTAATTTTCAGGGACCGAATCATACTCTGAGTTACAGTACCTGAGTGTTTTCAGCTCTATGAATGTAAAACTGTTACAGGATTTCCACCTTAAAGCTGGTAAAAAAAAAAATGCAGAAAGTAAAACATGGCATTGTCCTACATTCATTATCTGTCCATGATATTCAGGACCCCTCCCTACAGAGCATTTCTGCAGAACAATAATTATTCCCTTCCTGGTAACTTTGAGCTTGACCGTTAGATTTGCTTTGGCCAATGAGAAGTGTATTAAAGTGGCCCATGCTGCTTCTGCCAGAACTTTCAAAGCCAACACATGGTCTAGCCATTGGTCTAATAGGGTCTGTTGCTGTCTTACAAATCATTATAACAGGATTTGGACACAGTGTCTAAAGGACCCAGAGAAAGCTTTAGTGGCATTTGTAAGACTTCTTAAAGTCTCTAGTGCTCTCTAAATGGTCTCCAGCTTTGTTATACTTTTGGAGTTTTCTAATCCAGGAAAATCTCTGAAAGTGAAATTTCATTTGCAAACTTTTCCTTTCATATCTTAACCTGGAGCCAGAGATACAGAAGAATTCCCCACCCTCCTGAGAATAGCTCAATTCTGAATAAAGACCCGTTGGCACTAGAAGATGACAAAGAAAGACGTCACTGCCTTCTGCTCTCTTTATATACTAATAATAACCCAACGAGGCACATATGCTTATCACATGATTAATATCAAACCATCCTCTGCATGAGAATATGCCCTAATTACCCTATACCTTCTACCCTTTACTTTTCTTACTTAGCCCTAAAATTATTTTTAGGGCCTATATACGGCAAATATAGTTTAACAATAATGTTAGATTGTGAGTCTAATGATAGACATTCCAAATTTCTCATGTGTTGTGCCCTCCAGCAGATTGGATGACCCTGGCCGAGGGGCTGGCCTCTATTATCCCAACTTGCCTGGGTGGAATATTGATGAGGACTATGGAAAACTTAGCATTTCAGAGAGTACCCTGAAGTTCTTTCGAGATCTTCCTAATTGGGAATATATATCAGATAACTGGTAATTCCCCAGCTTAACAATTCTCCACGGTTTACCAATGCATTTACAACAGAAATCTAAACTCCTTCCCATGGCCTTTGAGGAGTGGCATGGATGGGTCCTGCCTGGCTCGCCCCACCTTTGACCCCTCTTCCCCACTCATACTGGTCTCCTTCCAGGTTCCCCAAGGCATACAAAGTCTTTCCTATGTTAGAGACCACTATTGCTGTTTCTTCCTCTCTGAACATTCTTGACTCTTCACCTGTTTTATTTTCCACCGCCTAAGAGACCCTGCCGGAGCAGTTGGGGCTCCCCCGAGACAGGGCGCTGGGAATATCATGCTCTCAGCTACCCACGTGATGTCAGCTCTCAGGACAGACAGTAAAGCACAGACGAGCACCAAGGGAATCCCTCTCCATCTTGCTCCGCTGTTCCCCAAACCATGCCTACAGGATCACGGCTGTGCCCACTCTTTGAAGAGACCTGACCAGTGACACCAAAAATGTCATGAATCAGAGGTGCTAACTCCAATTACTGTCATTAATGCACCTCTTTTCCCCCAACTTCTCTGCCCCTTCCCAATTCAATTGTCTTCCACATTGCTGGCAAGTGCTGTCTCTATAGCAGTGAAAGAGTTGCAATCAGAAGGCAAATCTTTTTATGAAGGTGAGTGGAGATCGTGTCTTCCTTTACGTGGCAGAGAATACCGCCGGTATAATTTCTCTTGTATAATAGGTCTACCCTGAAGTGTAGCTATTTCAAGCTATACATGATTGTTGTCACCCTTTGTTCCCTAAAACCTACAGGGATCCTATTGTAAGTACCTTGGTTCCCTTTATTTCTGTAGGTCCTCACTCCAAGGGAAAAAAGGATGAATTATTTTATTTCTCTCATTTAATTTTCCAGATGCCTGGGGACCATGCTTAGAACAATCCAAACAGAAGAAGAAAAAAGCGTGTTGAAAAATGATCAGCCCCAATGCCTTTAGCTGGCTTTTGAGTGAAGAAAAGGCCCCCTCAGTGGGCTGTGGTCCATTTGAAAGGACTGAAGAGAAATCTCTTTTTTCCTGTGACATTTTTATTCACAGCCATAATGCTTCTCCCTACATCTTGCAGTGGTGTACTACATGTAGCAGGATACATGTGTACACACACACACACACACACACTCCCACATATGTGCAAGCCAAAGAAAGTGCAGGGGCTTCTTCTATAGCTGGCAATAAACCTCTACAGAGCCAAACACGGTGCTAACGCCTATCAGGAACAAAGCAAATACTTCATTCCTGATCGTCATCTAAAACCCAGGATGTCTTATCCCCCTTTGAAAAATTTTGCTATCAGCAGCGTTATCTTGATTTTGTGTACCTCGAATCTTCTAATTCATTACAAAAATACAATATGACTGCTACTACTCTTACTAATAACGAGAGAGCACTTTGGCTGCTTACTATGTGCCAGATATGAAACAATTCATGGGAATTATTGTGATTTAATTCTTAAAATAAGGCTTTGGGATAGATACAATGGTGATGGTCATTGCTGTTAGTATTATCATTTTCCGCATCATAAAACCAAGACTCAGAGAGGTTAAGTCACTTGGGCAGGGGTCTCACAGCCAGGAAAGACAGGGCTGGGTTCCACATCCCAGTCAGCCGACCCCAAGACGCATGCTTTTAGACAGAAGTTGGTGTTGTCTCACTGTGGAAGCCACATTATAGAGTAGAAAGCAGGAGAGCAGATAATTCACCATTTAAATAAGACTAGAGGTGGTAACCATTTTACCTAATGAACCCAATTCTACCTTGAAAGTCTCCCCTCTCCTTGCAGTATCAACTGGGACAATTTCCCAAAACCTCTTCTCATGTCTTGGTTATCCTCTGGCCCCATCGTGTTACTCGAGCCCCTCCCGGCAAGAGCAATCTGTGAGTGGCTCAGTCTCATAATGAAATCCGTCGGGTAATCCCCTAAAACTCTCTGGCTGGAGTCCAAGAAGGAAACTTCTTATACTAAATTCCACTCTAAATTAAAAAATATTTTAGTAAGGACCCAGCATATTTATAGTATGTGTGAATATCCTCCTTCCCACTTAACAAAAGTGATAGAAATTCTGGATGAGATACTGCCACTGAGACAGATAATCTTCTCCATATCAGTACTTGAGAAACCAAAGAAATGCCATGATATATCGGAGAGGAACAACACGAGGACCAGCCCCTCTGCAAAGACCTCATGAAATACTCGCACTCATGGCTTAGTCTCTCCACGCTCAAAGACCAGGGTTGAAATCATTTATATTTGATATCCACAGAGCAGAGAGCACAGGATGCCCCTCTAAATATCAGAAAAACAGACAAATGTTTCTTTGGGGGAGTGCCTTGTGACAGCCGGGCTCGAGATCAACACTAACGTGTTCAGACACCTGTGCCATCAGCTACAAAAATCACAGCAGGCGTGGGGCTCCGGGCAGCGTCCTGGAAAATGTGACAAATAGTCGAGCTGCGTGCCCTGGGACCTACGTGTGTACACGGGGATGTGATTCTGACTCGTAAGTATATTAATTATTTCCAAGGCCTGGCAGTAAGTAACTCTTAGAGTTCCCATAACAGAATATCCAGGGTGTGCTTTGTCCCAGCCTCGAATGCTCCTACACCCTCCTCCCACACTCATGGCCCAGCCTTTCTGCACAGCCCATCAGATCCTGACACCTGCTTGGGGCAGAGGAGCGACTTCGTTGTCTGTGCCTGCCATCCCACTCACCCCTCCTCAGCCCAGCGGCTGGGTGAGGGTCAGGCTGGGGAGGAACTGCAATTGGCAAGAGGAAGGTTCGATGTCGTGGGGACGCTCACCTCTGAAGGCTGGCAAACCCATCCTGAGAGCTATGGGGAGGCCTGAGAGGAGCCAGGGAGCGTCAGAAGCTCTGGGCCATCCAGCGGTGCTGGGAGCATGGGTCTGTACCTCTGGACCGCTCTCAGCCATGGCAGGATGGCACTGATGCTGAGGAGAGGGTAGAAGCATAAAATGGACAAACAGGACAGCAGAGGCAGAGGGGACTTGGCTGAGGCTCTCTAAGTCCATGAAAGGGAGGCCAAATGAGAAAAGTAGAGAACTATTTCATACCTTCTGGAATGCTGTGTGCCCGGGCACTGCCTAACAGCGAGGTTGTTTTCTGGCCTCCCACTGGGTTTTTTGACATGGCAAGAAGGTGGACAGCAGAGTTCCAGAAGACACCCAGGTGCTCCAGACATCCCTGATGGTCACACCTGGATCCGTGCTTTCCCTGCTTTCTCCGGTCCCATTATCAGTACTGCACACATTTTCCCTGAAATAAAGATGTTTTGCTTGCTTTATTGTGTGCGCACCTTTGCTTGCCAATGCATTTCTAAGTTTCTCCGAGGCAGGGTTTGTTTCCCACAGCCGAGAACATAAGCATGTGCCACATGTGTATAATTGTATAATTTCTGATAAGATGTAGCTGTGTAGTCTCTTCATCTGTCATCGTATTATGTAAAAAACAGCAGAATGGATTTTCATCATCATTGCAGAATTATTTTTTTGGCTTAGCACAACACAAATTTATTACCTTAGAGTTCTGGAGGTGCAAAGTCTAAAACGGTTCTCACTAAGCTAACCTCAAGATGTCAGCAGGGCGGCACTCCTTCTGGAATCTCTAGGGTAGGATCTGTTTCCCTGCCCTTTCCAGCTGTTGGAGATTGCCCATTTTCATGGGCTCGTGGCCCCTTCCTATATTCTCAAAGCTGCAGAGCATCTTCTAACCCCTGCCCTACTCTGACCCTCAGTCTTAAGAATCTTTGCATTTTGGGTACACCTGGATAACCCAAGACAATCTCCCCATCTCAAGATCCTTAACTTAATTACATCTGCAAAGTTCCCTTTGCCATATTCACTGGTTCCAGGGATTAGGATGGACATCTCTGGGGGGAGGGGTGTCATTATTTCACCCACCACAAGTAAGGAGCTGTTATTATTTCCATACCTGAAGGTGCAGAAAACAGAACAGTTTCTAGAACCCAGATTGAGGCATGGCTATGGAGAAGGCTAGACTGGGGCTCAGTGGTGATGATGGTCAGAAATACCAGATCTCAATCCCTTCCTCGTTGGCAGAGTTTTTCTGACATGGTCTGACTTAAAGTGGAATCTACACAACATACGTATGAAGAACTTGAGGGCCTTGGGTGAACAGAGTCAGCCCAGCTGAAGGAGGGGGCAATCTAACACAGTGGGGGAGATTAGAGCCCAGAGTCTGGAGCTGGACTACCTGGTTCAAATTCCAGTGTTACCATTTACTGACAAGGTGACTTTGGGCAAATTACATCAGCCCCCAGTATCCCCATCTGTAAAATAAGGATGATGATAGGAACATCTATCCCATTGGGTCATTGTGAGAATTTAATGACTTTGTGGAGCACGTAAGTACAGCTAATTGTGAATGTGATTTTTGCTCCTCTTAGAAAGGTTGCAAGTGGATTTAAGTGAAAGGCTTCCCCATGCAAAACAGAAATAGTATCAAAGCAAAGGTATGAGGTCAAACCCTCAGAACCACTGATTTTCAGACAACCTGTTTTTCATATGGGACAACCCAATGTGACTCCTTCCAGATGTGAGCAGGATTTACATATTTAACACACACATCTGGATAGGCCAGCTAGTGCTCAAAAACATTCCTGGGAAATCAAAACAACAGCTCTGAGATAGATTTAAAAATATGTCCTAAAGTCTCTGATGCTCCTCCCTTCGAGAAACAAAGCCTAATTTTCTTCCCTCAAGTATTGGCTGGATTTGGGAACCTATTTCTAACAAACAGAATAAAGCCAAAGTGATGGTGGGCCACTTTAGGGACTAAATCATAAAGGGTACCGCAGGGTCCTCCTTGCTCCTTCTCTTGGATCACTCACTCTGGGGACAATGAATGGCCAAATTGCGAGGACACTCAAGCAGCCAAAGGAGAGACCCATGTAGTAAGGAATGGAGGCTCCTGTCAGCCACGTGAGGGCGCAATCTTGTAAGCAGATCCTCTAGCCCCAGTCAAACCTTCCAATGAATGCAGCCTCAGGAGCGCCTCTGAGAGAGCCCACCCAGCAAAGTCATGTCCAGATTCCTGACCCTCAGAAACTATGAGATAATGAATGTTTGTTGTATTAAATCACTAAGTGTGGGGGTAACTGTTATGCAACAATAGAAAAACTAATAAATCCTCTTTTGTTGCTAAGATATCACTCTGGTTCTTTTCCTAGTATCATCTAGAAACTTGTTTCAACATCGTGCATAGGTGACTGATGGTACCTACCAAGCAGTGAGCCTGACTCCTTTGGGGTTTATAAAGGTATTTCCAGTGTGTGCATGTGGACTTCCAGACAGTTGGGCATACATCTAGGGAGTCCTCTTCCAGATACAGCAGGCATGCCCCAGGCCGGTGCTGGTGTAGTGCACCCGGTGACTACCCTTGGCAGGCAGAACCCTCATCTTTGACAGTCCTATCAAGGACTTTACAAAGAATTTTCCTAATTCATTTCTAAATAAATCCCTAATTGAACAGGAACTACATGTCATTTTCTGGCAGTGTCTCACACACATAGACACACAAACTTACAAAGAACTGAAGTTCATTCACTCAGCATTAATTAATTCCTAACAAACAGTTAATGAGTGATGAATGAGCCAGGCACCAATTTCACTAAGATGAAAAGGTATCGCCTGTGCCCCCAGGAACCTATAGGAAAATCACTCTAACGTAGTTACATAGAAAGTGCGGTGGAGCAGCATTCCAAAGACTCTTGCTGGTGGATGGGGAGAGAGCATGGTCCCATAAGAAGGGAGTATTTGCACCGAGACTCAATTCTAACTTTTAAAAAGGATTTTTGTAGCCACTTGAGGGCCCCTACCCTTGCCCTAAGTAGAAAGCCAGAAGGAAACAGAGCATGATGTTTCTGATCTGCAGTATTATAGAATGCCTAGTGGAGTACTCAAGCACAACAAAAGCACCAAATAAAAGCAACCATAATCCAGGACATCAACACTGGCCCTAAATACCCGCCTTGATTCCTATGAAAGGTTGGAGTCAAGTGTTGGGTGCGGGGCAGGGTCGAGGCACATTTCTTTTCATTGGTATGGCTTTGTTCCCGGTCAGTCTGCAAGGTACAAGATGCTGGCAACTCACATAACAGGTGGAATTATATATCAGTAAGAGACTTACGGAGTGTTTATTCACTTGCCAGATTTATTTATCAGGTATGGGATTGAAAGGATTTCCCCACAGGATATGTAGAGATTAGTGCGCAGTGAAAATGCTTTTTCAACAAACGCTTACACTAATCAGGTCTTCGTTTTCGTATTCTAGCAGAACAGTGCTTGTTGCCCTTCCCTGGCATTTCTGGCAAGAACAAACAGCCACGCTGACAAACAAAGCAAGCTGAAATGTGGACATCCATCTATCACTCTGAAGAGCGGCTGTCACTTTTTAGAAGCCCACCGGCATATTTTAATATTATGTGAGATTAGTCTATTTATAATGAAACAACTCCAGGTCAACTTGAGCCTAAAAACATTTGAATGAGAAGGGAAAAATCTCTTTCACCCACTGCTTTGTCTACCTGGAGCCATCATTAAATGATTTCCAGAAGCTTCTTGAGCCCATGCTGGGTCTAAGGAATGTGTTCGTTAAGAATCTGCTGCATCTGAGCTTGAAAATGCAGCTGAATGTTCACAGATCTCGTGAAGGGCGAGTCGAGACCAAGGACAAGGCGGCTCCAGCAAGCTTCTTATATAACTCCCTCCTTCACTGTGTCTATAGTGAGGCCAAAGCAACCAGATGAAGAGTGAAAAAGTCACTCCCTCATCTGGCCTGTTTGATGCCAAACATCTGGATGTTACATAACACGCCATTGGGGTCGTTTTTCTTGCTCTCCTTTGGTCTCTCTTAAAAACAGTCCTAACAATTAAATCGGGTTTCTAAGCTCTATATTTCATGTATTTTCCATAAGGTCGTTGAGAGAACTGGTCTCGATTACCCTTTCCCATTAAAAGCTGTACAGTAACGTACAGAGAGGAAATCACTCGAATGGAGCCCAGGACCACGAAGGTAATCTCTGGTCTTCCCTCAGAGTTTGCGGATTTCCATTCTTCGTGGGCCAACAGCCCTGCCACAGTAAGGAAAATAGCAATGTCCTGATGGCCATAGGCCCCAGGGACCCATACTCTGAAGAACACTTGCTCCTGCGCAGTGGCTCTGTTTTACCCAAAGGGGAGTGATCCCAACAACTCAAGGGATTTCTTTTTGTTTAGCTCCTTACAATTTTTCAAAGCACCTGGAGACAGGACAAGTGGACCAGAAAGTGCACCCAGGCCACTGCTAACCATAGGATCACTGCCACATGTGTGGTCAAAAGCAAAGGGGTAGCTACGGGGAGTCAGCATTCTGTTCTCTCTTCACTGAACCCCACTCCAGGCCCTAGGCCAGCCTCCCTTAATTTTTCAGGAACTGCTGTGCCTTTGTCCACTCACGTCCCTAGCTATTCTCTTTGCTGCTTCTTGGTTACTCCTGATGCTTGTTTACTGACATCCGCCTACCCCTAAAGAACCAAGCACATACGCTAAGAACAATGAAACACATGTCTCGGGCATGATACTGGAACATTCTTACTTTGAGGAAGGGATAACCTTCACAGCATTATGGGGACACTGAGGCTCAAGAAGGTTAAGTAATTTGCTTGCTAAGTGGCCGAGATGGAACATGAACTCAGGCCCGTGGACAGAAATGGCAGTTTATACTTACGGTTAAGAGCATGGCTTTTCAACAGCCAAAATATGGAAAGAGCCCAGAAGTCCATTGACAGATGAATGGATAAAGAAGATGTGAGATACATATATATATAAAATATATATCGGAGAAAGACAAATACCAGATGACTTCACTCCTATGTGGAATTTAAGAAGCAAAACAGATGAACATGAGGAAGGGAAGGAAAAATAAAATAAGATAAAAACGGAAAGGGAGGCAAACCATAAGAGACTATTAATCTAGGAAACAAACTGAGGGTCGCTGGAGGGGTGGGGGGTGGGGGATGGGGTAACTGGGGGATGGGCACAAAGGAGGGCACGTGATGTAATGAACACTGGGTGTTATGTGCAAGTGCTGAGTCACTAAATTCTACCCCTGAAACTAATAATACACTTCGAGTTAACTTTTTCAGATGCTTCTAACAGACTTCACATGTCCTTGGTCAAGAGTGATTATATGTCTGCCCCTAATTCTGGCAAACGAGAATGGAATTGCCATGGTTGCCTGCAAACTTTTTCTGTAAAAGGACAGATAGTAAATAATTTAGTCTTTGCAAGACGTGCAGTTTGCCACAACGACTCAACCCTGTTCTCGTAGCATGAAAGCAGCCATAGACAAGAGGTAAACCTTGTCTGGAGTGTCTTTGTTCCAATAAAACTTTATTTACTAAAAGAGTTGGCAGCTGAATTTGGCCAATCCCTGCCTTAGACTAATCATGATTTATCAGAGTCACTGAGTACACGGCTGCCCAGATTAAACTTGGGTTCCATTAGCAAGAGAGAAAGAGGAGAGGCTATTGGGCAGGGTATCCTATAATGTATAGGGCCCCACAATACTCCCTGGAGATAGGAGAGGTTTGATGTTGTAAGGAGCAGACCAGAAGTGTCAGGAAGCTAAGACCTACACACTTGCGTAGAGATGCAAAAGGGACACACTGTTCAGGGGCCCCTTGGTGTCTACAGTAGTGGTTCAACTGCTTTGCAAGATCCCTGGGATTTCTCAGACGTAGCTGGTGTGTGTACACAGGACCACACTAAGGGAGACAGCCTTGGGCCCCCTCCCCTACAACAGCAGCCAGACACCTTTTATGTTCACCTGTTCCTTATACTGTGTCTCTCTACCCGGGCGGGGAGAGGGGAGGTGCAGCACTTTCCAACGGGGAGCAGGGGGAAATTTCTAATGATAAAAAAAATTAGAAGCCACTGACCTAGAAGGTAAAGATTTAACCTGCCCATAAAACATCCCTTTCTAATTCTATCTCCCATGACTCTGCTAAATAAACTCTACCCCCCATGAGACACAGTAGACAAGTAGGCCAAGTATTTCGCGCGTAATTCTACCGTTGTAACTTTTCTTCAACCTGATGTAGCAGCTCATCTGCATAACCTGGACTCCCCTCTTAATTCTGCTCAACTAGGAAGGTCCCACAACACACAAGGCTCCTTGTCAGTCTAACATACTTATTTAAAATAATAATAATAATAATAATAATATACTTATTTTGCAGTTACTATGTGCACATCACCAAGTTGTACACTTGGCGTGAAAGGGAATATACAGAAGTGAAAGACAGTTTCTTTCCTCACATTTTTATAATCCAGTTGTACACAAAGAATATAAATGAAATCGAGTAGAAAGTGATGAGCACGATTAGAAAAATATATGTATTTATGTGTGTATTTAAAAAAATAGAGAGAGAGTCTTATGCTGCCTATAACCTTGGAGTATGTGCTTCCCAAGGACGTATTCCAGTAGGAAAGTAAGTATGTAACCCAGTAGGGCTACCATGACTCATCTTGGGGGGGAGGGGGAGGGGGACTTTCTTTTGAAAATTACATTTAGATCCATTTTTTAAACCACAGAAGAAAATCAGTCTCATTCAGTGAGTGTACTCTGTTTCCTTTTACCAAAAATGGTTTCTCTTAGCTTGATCACTGGTTTTTAAATGGAACTCCAGATGACTTCGAGATGGTTCCAAACATCATATCCACCTTCAGGAAAGCAGTCGCCAGCGCTGGAGGTATTTAACAAACGTGCCACAGGTTCTGGCGGCAATGCCTCAGAAGATGTGCCCAGAAGATGTGCTCAGAAGATGTGTTTGGGGCGATGGCCACTTTGCAGCCATGACCCCACCCCGAAAAACATGCTAGGGCAGGAGAGGCTCTGTCAGCTGGCACGGAGGGTTCTAGATGGGAACAGAGCTGGGCCTTGGAGGCGGGTAAGGTTAGCCACGGGGAAGCACTTGAATTCCATACCTAGACTCTGAAGTCTATATTCAAATCCTAGTTTTGCCATTTACTAGCTTGCACTATTTACTTAACCTCTCTGGGCCTCAGCCTCATCTATGAAACAGAAATAATAAGGCCATTCATCTCTCAGGGCTGTTGCAAGGACGTAGTGAGTTAATACCTGTAAAATGCTAAATATGATGTGACCGTTCGCTGTTGCCTATACTATTATTTCCCACTGCCGAGTACAATCTCATCAACCAGTTTACCTGGTCATTCTCAGGGATTCATGAATTGCCCTGTTTTTTAGATATGAAGTTCAGTCCAATCAAATGCAAGAACTTGACCATCCCATTGAAATGAACGCTTCTCTCTCCCCACCAACTACGGGAGGCTGGCTTAGGTTTGGGAACTGGCAGTTGGGCAGGAAACATGAGCAAGGCTTGCTCCTTCTTGGATCTTCTATCTTCTCCAGGCACTGGCTGGTGGCTTAGGTCTCTGGAGACCCAAAGAACCAAGCTCTTCAAGAGAGTTCAACTACAATCAGGGGCTGGTGGCAAATGTACAAATGCTGGCTCTTTTTTCTCTTGTGGGGTACTGAGTGGGTTTCCTGCCACTGTCAGAGGTCCCCTTCCATGGGTGGTCTCTGTCAGCTGGCCACTCGCTCTGTCCCCAGAGGTCCCCATTCCTGTCACTCATCTTGCCCTGACCCCGATCTCGGAAAGTAGGTCCACTCTGCCAACAGGAAGACTGGTTCGTGTGTGTTTGCCTTGTCAGCTCTTGGAAGCAGAGGCTGTTCCAAATACCTGCTCCAATGACTGTGAACAACTTTCCCTTCTGTGAGGTCATATGGGTCCCTTTGTCTCCCTCCCCTACCTCCAGAACTCCAGGAGACATCGGTAGAGCTCCTTAGGTAGTCCTCCAGGGCCCTCCTCATTTACCTCAACCTAGGTAGAAGAACACAACAGGTGCACACCTTTCTTAAACAATTGTTCGCTGGTGGTGCCTCCTGGGTCCTCGGCCTCCTACCCTGGAGCCGGGAGGTAAAGGATGCTGGTCTTGCTCCCCCAGCAATCCTACACACTGGTCCGTGCCTCTCGTGAGATTGTGCGCTGCATTATCTGGCACATTCTCTCCAGTGTGTGAGTCTCAGCAGAAACTCCAGCCCGTGTGAACGGAGTCCCCCTTCCGCATCCTTTAGCAACCAGTGGATGAATGCTAGGTTGAAGCCGACTGGGTGCACGGTGGGAAGGTACCTGGAGGGCACCTGAGGTTGCCCAACAGGGAGGGCATGACTGCCAGGGAGTGGAATCTGGGCTCCACGGTGTAGAGAGTGCAAAACCGGGGCGTGTTTCTTCCCTTCTCCACCGACAGGTGACTACAGCCCCAGTTCCTGTCTTGCCCTCGGGTGCCCAGACCTGCCTCTTCCCCAGGGGGCGTGCACCCAGGGAGCCCGCCCAACATTCTGTTTGAAAGTGAGAAGGTGAGAGGAGGCGGGGTGTAGGGGTCCCTGCAGTGGGGAACGTAGGACCGGCCACGGGCCACGCAGGGAGGAGCAGAGACGAAAGTCGACCGACCCTCCGAGGCCTCGCTTGCTGAATGAGGACGCCTGCTGCCCGCGCTGGGGTCGGACGAGGTCGGAGCTTCGGGGGGCCCGGGGCCCGGGCGCCTGCGAGCACCCTCCGGGATGCCGGTGCTTTAGGGGTTTTGCTGCATGCAGACTGCTTCTCTGCTGAGGGAGGCCCTCGGGAAGAGCGACAAAGGATGCTGTCGGGATGTCTGTCTGCGTCTGTAAGGATCGCGTCCCAGCGTCCCAGCGCCGGGGCCCGACCGCAGCAACGTGAAACCCTCCTGAGAGCACCGGCACACCTGCCTCAAGGACAGGCCCCAGACCCCGACCGTCCGAGGTGGGGACAAAGAAGATGCCATCGCGGCCCCCGAGCGCCGGTCTCCCCAAGCGCGGCCCGGGAGAGCCCCAGGACCCAGTGCGTTTGCATTCAGGGAAACTTTTGCAGCAGGGGACGCACGGGCGCCCAGGGCCCCGGAGGCTCGCGCGGACCCGGCGGGGCACCCACAGCGCGGCACTGCCACCTTGTGGGCGCAGGCGGCGGGGCGAGCGGCGGGGCGAGCGGCGGGGCGCAGGCCGGCCCCGTGCAGCCCGCGCCGCGCTCCGGAACGCGCGGCCGAGCGGGAGCCCGCGGGGGCGGGGCGGGGGCGGGGCGGGGGCGGGGCGCGCCGGCGCCGGTCACGTGGGTTAGCAACAGGCAGCAGCCAATGGGAGCGCGAGGCAGCCCGCGGGGCCGCGCGCGCCCCGCCCCCGGGAGAGGCCGGGCCGCGCGGGGCGGCATCGGGGCGGCATCGGGGCTGCATCGGGGCCGCGCGGGTGGGGTGCGCCTCCGGCCGGGGAAGCCCTGCCGCCGAGGGGCCGGGAAGGGACTAAGAGTAGCCGAGCGCCCCAACGTGGGACTTTCCCACTGGCGCGCTGCAGAGCGGTGACCCCGGGCCCGGTGGGCGGCGGCGGGTGCACCGCGCGGGGACTCGTTGCCCCGGCCCGAGCCCTGGGACCGAAAGTGCCGCTTGGATCCACGCCACGGGATCGGGATCGAAGGTCCTGGCGGCGGGGCCCCGCCTGCAGCAGGCCGAGGAGCTGCTCGCGGGCCCCCGCGGAGGCAGGCGGCAGCGGGTGCAGGAGGAGGGCCGCGGAGTTCTGGGTTTTGAGGACTCAGTGGGAAAGCCACGTGCAGAAGGGCGCCTCGTGACTTTCACGCGGATGCCACCGCGTTGACATAAACCAGGACACCCTTTATGTAAACATTTTTTTAAGATTATTTATTTATTTATGAGAGAGAGAGAGGAGAGGCAGAGACCAGGCAGAGGGAGAAGCAGGCCCCATGCAGGGAGCCCCACGTGGGACTCGATCCCGGGACCCGAGCATCACGCCCTGGGCCGAAGGTGGTGCTAAACTGCTGAGCCACCCGGGGATCCCCAAACCAGGCCACCCTTGAACGCAGGGAAGACCTCACTAGGAAATGCCAGAGGTGGATCCATCCCAGATTGTGGGCAGAACCAGGACCATCCGAGGGGAACATGGTTTCCATCAGATTCTCACACTTGCACACGTTTCGTCCTGCTGATAGGATCCCTCCCTCTCTCTCTCTCTCTCTCTCACTTTATCTCTCTTGTTCTTTGCCTTGTGATGTTCTCCTGGAAGCTCTCCTACTCTTTTTTTTTTTTTTTTTTTTTTGTGGTTTGGGAGGCCACTTCATGTTTTCTTGCTCTGAAACAAATCCAAGGAGCCTGTGGCTGCAGAAGGGCACCCAATCCTCGCCCTGCCTCAAGGCACTTTGAAAGGCCCAAAACTGTTAATACAACTTGTTGTGTCATTATAAAGACAAAAATATCCCAAAAAGTTGCAGGATCTAGCCATCCTGTTCTTAAAATTCCCTAGGGAAAGATGTTGTACAGTCCTCTTTGATAAGCTACCACAAATGCTAACCACTTTGGGGAAGATATAATAAGAACCTTCTGATTCCAGATTTTATTTGTTTCTATTTAAGCTCATTCAGGGTCAGGCTACCCCAGAGGGCAATTGAACATCTGCCTGGCAGCTTATGGGCAGGATGTGTACTTCCCTCTGTCAGGAACAGAGATCAGCAGTGCCAGCTGCCACTGGGAAACTTGCCTGGTGCCCAGGCACCCTGGGGATTTGCCAGGGCGGCTTTGAGAAGGTGATCCACTCTGAGTCATATTTTCTTCTTTCATTTCAACCCTGCCAGCGGAGTTCATTGATTCGCTCGCTAAACAGGCCTTGTGCACTTGGTGTGGAAATGAGTCTGCTGTATTTGATGGTTATGTTTATACAAATTTGATAATAGTATTTGATTTTTAAACATACCATACTCAAGTTCTTGATCAGGAAAGGGTTCCAAAGGTACGAGGATTTAACAAATATGTGGTGAGCTCTAAGAGCCAAGGCTTTGTTTAGGTCCCGGGCATATAATATTGCACCAGGGAACTTGCATAATGAAATGGACTCATGAAGAAAGAAAGTGAAGTCAACTTCTTTCCATAGTCTGGGTGTAGGTCATCCACCCCACACTACTTGATTGTTGCATCTCTTTCTCGTCTTCCTTGACCTCCTCCCTTTTGGTCCTCTGTTCTTTGAGGAACTCCTTTGATCAGGGAGCAATTAAGGTCACCCACTTGTTTAATGTTTTTAAATAATGTGACCTGATGGGGAAAGTCATGGGCTGGGAATTAAAAACAAAAGCGTATATCTGGTTCTGCCACTTGACGAAATTCCTGACTTTCTATAGATCTTTTAGAGATTGAACCTTGGTTTCCTCCACCCTCAAGTGGGATGTTTCTTGCTTTGCCACTCCAAGGGTGAAGATTCAAGGCCTCAGTCTGCTCTGTAAATTAGGGGGGTTGACCTAGATTTAAGGTTTGCAAACTATCTTTAGAAACGGTGTTCCTGGGATGCCTGGGTGGCTCAGAGGTTGAGCCTCTGCTTTCGGCTCAGGATGTGATCCCAGGGTCCAGGATCGAGTCCCACATCGGGCTCCCCGCAGGGAGCCTGCTTCTCCCTCTTCCTCTATTTCTGCCTCTCTCTCTCTATGTGTCTCTCATGAATAAATAAAATCTTAAAAAAAAAAAAGAAGAAGAAGAAGCAGAGCCCCCTTGTAGAATAAAATCTAACATAAAATCCCAACATTTTATAGAACAGGTGAAGAAGACAGGCTTGCCCTAGTGCTCTAAGTTCTGTTTACTCTCTTCCTCTCTCCATAGAAGGCCCTCAAGGCACACAGGCTTCCACTGAACACAGTGTGAAACTCACTGTGCTGGATGATTATTTTAAGTACCTTCCAGGGGCACCTGGGTGACACAGTCAGTTAAGCTGCTCAGGTCATGATCCCAGAGTCCCAGGATCCCGAGTCAGGCTCCCTGCTCAGCAAGGAGCCTGCCTCTCTCTCTCCCTCTGCTGCTCCCCCTGCTTGTTCTCTCTGTCAAATAAATAAATAAAATCTTTAAAAAATATATAAAGTACCTTCCAGTTCTAAAACATTATAAATCAAAATTTTATAACCAGAGTGTTCTAACTTTGTGTGTTTCTGTGAGTTTTAACTCCTATCTTCTTCCTTCATTTATTAATATGCTGTGGGAGATAGGCACCAGCTTTACAAAATCGAAATACATGTCATTCCTCTCTCCCTATTTGTGAAGCCAGTCCTTCTGCCCCCAAACAAAATCATATTCTGATGGAACATAGGATTGTGTAAAGAAAAAAACACCGAAGGGAAGAAGACCTAAGTTCTAACCCTGGCCCTGCCTTTAACTGGCTTCACAACATTGATCGAGTCCAGGAATCTTACTGACCTACCAAAGCGATAAAATTAGGAGGCTGGGTAATGTAGTCATCACGGGATTGGACATGATCATTTATGGACCTCAGATCCAAATGAGTTTCTTTAAATTAAATAATTCCCAAATTCCATCCTGCCTACATGCCAAGTCACTCCATCACCCACTCTCATATATATATATATATACACTCACCCCCCCTATTTAGAGAGGAAGGGGAGGAGATGAAGACAAATTAGGTTGTAAATGAAACCACCAGGACATAAAGCTAGCAATATCAACTGAACCACTGTTGTGTTTGCACAGGTGGTAGAAGACAGACTTTGACTTGCCAAGCAGGAGCCAAGCTCCATTAATAAGGGTCTGACAGACATTCAACACAGGATGGCATTTGTGAGGGCAAACCAGGAAAACCCAGAGTTTGGGGAATGTTTAAAGGAAACCATCTGGGATAAGGACCCAGGACCTGGGGTTGGACCAAAAGGAAAGATCCCACCAGGGGTGAAGAGTATGATTCATTACCTCCAAGCACACTCATCCTGGGAAAAGACAACAGGTCCCTGCCTGGGAAGCCAGGGAGTGTTAGGGGTAGACACAAGAACAACAGCTCTGGTCATGGCTGTGACTTGGTTGTAAGTTAACTTTATGGGTCACCGAATGTCTGGAAACAGACTATAAAAAGAAGAAAGAGTGGCCCAAGCAGCTTTGTGTTGGAAATGGCTGTGACCAGTTGCTTCTGGAAGGGAGATGTATTGAGGGCAATAAAACTTGATGGGCTCGGCACTTGTCTGTTAAGGGTGGAATCGGAAGTAAACTTTGGGCCTGAGTAACTGGTATGAAGCTGCGCTTTAGAGTGGGAGCAGAGGGGATTCTATTCCAAGCAGTAAACAATATGGTATCCAGCCAGTGCACTGGATCTGCCTTCCCTGTGACCTTTAATCCCGTGACCCTATCTGCAGGCAGAGCTTGTAGGTTAATATCACAGTTCAAACAAGTTGGTACAGTTTGACTTTCACTATACTGGCTTAAAAAAATTTTTTTTAATCATGTTTTTCTTGGAACAGCAAAACATTTAGGGTAAAAATAAACAAAAAGTTCAGCCTTTAAGACTTATTATCCTTAACTGTGTCTGTTTCAGGGAAAAACAATGCATTATATTTAATGTAACTTTTATCCAAACATCAGCTGTAACTTTAGCATTCTTCAGTTATCAACAATTATTTATTGAACCCATACTCGCATATCATCTGATGTTATACAGCATGCCATCCAGAGCCATAGGCAGCAAATAAAATAAGATCATGTCGGAATTATTTCAAAAAGTACATTTTTTTCCACTTGACTTTTTTTCCCATGATTTGGGGAAGGCACATTGCAGGTTCGACTCAAAGTACAATATGAAGAAGCATTGAACTGAGTTTCAAGAAGCCAAAGAGCTATTCTCGACTGTCATTATCCGTAGCTGTGTGGCAATCGGACCATAACAGTCACGTCTTTGTTTATCTGAAAAATAAGGGAGTCCGAATTAGGTCATATTTCATATCACAAAGCTTAACTATCACAATAGTTCATGTTTACTGAGACAAGCACTGTGCATTCTTTACCCCTTCTTCTTCATCACCACCCTATGATGTATGTACTATTTTCCCCATTTTTCAGATAAGGAAACTGGACTCAGAGAGGTTTTGAAATTTGTCCAAGGTCACAGTGACTGACACATCTGACATTTGACCCTAGTTTTCCCCTAGCTGCCAAGTGGCACTTAACAATTTCACATTACTGAACCGCCTTAGAGTTCATCCAAGGAGAACGACCTAGTTTTGAACTTACAACAGATTTTCACTCAACCTCCTCAAGTCACTAAGAGAGATCACGCTTATATTGGTTACTACTCTCCAATCTTATCATCCAAAAGTGGCTGTGAAGTAGAAGAGGGCAGAAACATCTACTTGGAGGAAGGGAGATACTTCACAGGGCAACATGCCAACCCTCATGAGGACTGGGTAGGAGACTAGACTTTTGGCCAGTGACCATGCCAAAGCATTCAGAATCCAGAAGGTGACAGGTTCCCAGAAAAGACCTAACTGGAAGAATAATGATGCCTGACCAAGATCTGCCTGTCATTTCCCCTCACACACCCTTTAAACCAATCTCCTGGGAAGTGTCCAATCAACACGGCGCCATATATGTAGCTGAGTGTCACTAAGAAATAGCAGAAGTCCCCTCCTTCTCAGGAATCTGAGGTGTCCAAAATGGGAGATGGTGCAACTCAGCTTGAATTCTGGTTCCCCTACACGTGGGCTCACTGCTCCTGCATGGACAGAGAAACTGCAAAGTGTCCACATGCTCCATCAAATGCCAAGTGACCAAAGACTAAGGGAACCTGGAATGAAATGACCTCAAGGATGCAAAAGGAATCTTCATAGCCCTTGGGGAATGCTTTGGTTTCCATGATGTTTAACACAAAAAATAGCAATCCATATAAGAAGGGCAATGATTATCTAAGGATGGATGACATACAGTCTCTGCTCTTGAAAAGCTCCGTGTCTCCTGGGGTCCACCAGAGCTACTTTCCCTCCAGGACCTCTAGGGTTAATCCAATTATCCCAAGACCAGAAAAAAAGTACATGAGAAGTAAATATAATGTTTTAAAGAACACAAATTATTAACGCATATTTAAGGATTAGAGAGAAAATAATCAGTTGAAGAATGTCAACCTCAAGAAAACACACATTTTTGTCTTGAAATAGTGGGGCTGTCAGAAACAATTAAAAAAGAATCTCATCCATTATCAAGAAAGAGGAAGCAGTTACCCGTATTCTCAAGAATAACAGTGGAAGAGTTAATTCTCCATTACTTGCTTATATTAGATTAATCTTGAATCTGTGTTGTGGATATAAATTATACTTCCTCCAACAAATTCAATTTTGCACATAATGATGTACTTCCCTTCCAATCTATTTTTAGTTTCTTGAAAACTGCCCCACATTCTGCTAACCACATATATATCATATGAACCCCCTTTCAGTTCCCTGGGGTAATACCATTTGGGGAATCCCCTTTGGGGAATGAGTAAATAATCCAGTGGAAAAAACTCTGACTTCCACACTAGGAATCTGAGAACTGATTGTAGTTCTGGCCCTAACTAGAAGTGAACTTACAGACAAATTGCTTTGCCTCTGTAGTTCTGTGTAAAGAAGCATTATTAGATGATATCTTTCTAAGATCCCTTCCAGCTCTAAAATTCTGTCTTTGTCCAACTCTTATGAACAAAAGCAGGGATTCTCTCCTACATGAGAACACAGATCTGCTGGAAGGGATGGGAAAGAGGACACTAGGGACGGGACACTGAGCCAGGGACCCTGGAAGGGAGCGCATAAAGAAGAGCCAAGGACAAAGGTTGCTGCCCAATTTCCAGGAAATTCTCTGGGTAGATTCCAGGTAGAAGGAGATATTACTTGTTTCATCCTGGAGTACATATTGAAGATGGGTGCAGTGGGATCCTTTAGGGTGTGACAATGAATAGACAATAAGTTGTCTACTCATTTTATTGTCTACTCATTGGGCCAGGAATACTTCCATCAAGAGAAGGGATAGTTTTCTTAAATGCAGCAAGAATGAGGAATTCAACGAAGAATGATAACTCTGGTGAACAGAGACCTATCTTCCACCGCCATGGCAGTGGGGGCTACTTGCAGGACTCTTATGCCCCATTTGTTGTGTTAGGAGGAGTAAGTCAACACATGCCCCAACAGCAAAGCCTGCCCTCTTGGAAATGCCTGTGTTGAGATACAAGATAGCAGGGGAAGAGAACAAACCAAAAATCCTCACCCAAGAAACTGTTCACAATCTCAAAGGGAACATAAGGAGCCCTCTAGAGCCCAGGCACAGGAGGAAAAGAGCCTTGGGGAAGAGGGAAGGTGAATTCCAGTGAGTCTGAATGTAGAGGCTTCACATGTAATAGGTATTCTCACTTCTCCCTACAGCTAATGTTCACGAGGCTCTTTCTCGGGTTCCTAGGACCTGGGACAGAAAGGATTTACATTAAGGCTAGAGTCCTCTCTTGCCACCCACCAGCAGGACCTTATCTTCCCTTCTATGTTGCTGTTCCACCCTGCTGGTGACACTCTTTCATCTTCCAGGACTTTCTCTTGAGTCAAACATCCAAGAGAGAGAACATTTTCTCCCCCGTTTGAATGTTGGAGTCAAGGTGGCTAGAGCCAATTTCATTCCTACCACCCCAAAAACTACTAGGATTTGTGGGTTTTCTATACTTGGGTCTATTTTTCAAATCCATGTACTCAGTTGAAATGCAAAGGGAAAGAGGAATTGCTCAAAATTCAACAAAAACTTTGTGTCCATGAGGAATTTCGGGGTGGTTTCTAGCTGTCACACTCTTCCTATGAGTGCTCGTGACATCAGCGTTACTCTGCATGCTCGTAATGGTGACACTCCAAGGGAGTCAGGAATTTACTCTTCATAACTTTATACATCACCTTCTTTAATCTTCAACGCGACCAGGGGAGGCACCAGTATCATACAAATAACAACACAGAAGTTGGGCAAATGTGGAAACAGAAGCTCTGGGAGAGAATGTGACTTACTTAAGCTGCAGAACTGAACACTACAGTGAGTTCTGATTCTAGGGTCTGTGGTTTCCTCTTGCTCCACAGTCCACGAGAGGCCAAACAGCCAAGAAGTCTCATGAAACTGGGGCTGGAGACAGACCAAGGACAAGCACAGGTGTGGCCTACACCTGTGTTGAAATGTTAACAGTTGTTGTGTATCATTATTTGGTCTATGGGCATGGAGGCTCAAGCGAGAATGATCTGTGCCTCTAAGCAGCCTTTACACATGCTTATAAATGAAGGGGACGTAGGACAGGTCCTTGAGAAACTCCCAGCCAGCCCAGATGTGAGCTTCCTGTCTTCTCATCTCAGGATTGCAATCTCCACTCCGCTGGCGTCTCTCCATCAGCCAGAGCCACTTCAGTTAATCCTGGAGCTGGTAGGAACCTGAAAAGATCCTGATAGTGACGCAGGGTGAGAAGGATACTATCACCGATACCATTCCCACAAGATTCAAACTCCCCGTCTCCCACTTCCCACCACCACCAAGGCAATGATTTCCTACACAGCTTTTCAGGCCCTGCCCCATCTTCTTAGAACTCAGGGCCACTGGAGGCCAGCTTCCTCCACGGGGAAAAATTAGGAGTCTCATTTAGCTAGGATGTTGTTGAAGTGCTGGCTTTCTGTAGGCCATCTCTGTGAGACAGGAACTTTCTAGAATGTGTCTCATTATTGCTAACAATGAAATGCTTGGAAAATGTTCAGAAGGAAAAGTACTTTTTCCTGGGACAGCTGCAAGACTGTGTGCTCTCCAACTGGGAAAAGAAAAAGTATGGTAAGAAACCAGAGATGGGAGGCAGCAGGCAGCAGGACACTGGTGCCTGAGCCTGAGAGGAAGAGCAGTGCGTGCACAGCTGTCATGTGTGCCTGTGTGCATGTATATGTGTCTATAAGTCTGTGTGTATGTGTGTGTGTGTGCCTGTGTATGAATTTGTTTTGTGTGTCTGTTTGTGAATTTGTTTGTGCATGTGTGCATGGCTGTGTTGGTGGGTAGGAGGCATTGGGGAGCAGAGGTAGCAAGGATTCACAGGGAGATAATTAAGACCAAGGAATGCTCTGGGCCAAAGAATAGCTTTCAGATGTTTCCAAAATGCTTGAAAACTCTCACCTGATTGTTGCTCCTACCACTCCACACCTAACACCCCACAGCTCACAACTCCCCTTGCAAGGGGAGACCTCTGCAGGGTTCATAGAGAATTCTACTCAACTACCTCAGATGGAGCCCCTCTAGAGTTGCTGGTTTATCTTGAAAAGGTTGCGCATTCTGAGGTCTGGTTTCTTCATCAGAGAACTGGGAATAACAACACCCCCCTCAAAGAACTATTGTGAAAAATGAGTGAGTGAACACATACAAGCACAGTGCCAGGCACGTGGGAGGTGACCAGTACATTTTGACTTCTGAGCTTTTACTGGGTATCAGCATGAGACAAGAGCAAATCAGCATGGACAAGCATGGACAAGCCCAACAGTCTTGAGTCAAAACCTAGTTCTAATCCTCGCACATCTTTTGGCGTTGGGCAAGCCAGCAGACCTCCCTGGATCCCAGTGCCAGCCTCCATTCCACCTCTGCTCCATTATCAATCCTTCCTCCAGCTCCAGTCCTGACCCACTTGTACAATCCCAGCCCACTGCCTCAGTGGGATGAGGAGAGGCAGCCAGCCAGGCCAGAGAACTCAGGTTCAGAATCAGACAATGATCTCCTCTCACCCAGTCAACATGGAGCTTATGACTTCTATTTGATGGTTTGGAGAGAGCAACTGTCTCTGCTGGCTGGACATAAACAAGGGGGCATGCAGGCTCCTTAGGCAGCTGGCAGCTGTCTTGTGCTCAGAATAGAATCCAGGCTAGGGTGATGCTGACCCCTGGGCACAGCGGAGAGGCAGGAAGGAACCAACCAGGGGACATTGTTGGGCCACTGGGTCCCATCTCATGTGAAGTCTATCAGTCTCTGGACCCATCAGTCCTCATTGTGTGTAAGGCAATTTGCATAGGTTTTCTGTTGGTTACAACAGACACTTCTAACTGAAATGCCACCTTACACTGTGACACATTGTCAATTTGAGCCAGACTTATTGGCAATTCTGTCTTACAGCTGAGTATCCTCACTACAACTCGGGCCCATCTAAGTCATCCTGGGGGAAAACTCGGAGTCCCAAGTTCTTCAAAGCACTCAAATCTCCCTCTCCTATTCTCTTCGTTGTCCAAGTACAAAAAGTGTGTCCCAGAGTCTGGGGATAGGAGTGAATCAGAGTCCATTTTCCACTAAGAACTGGCCTTTAAGCAGTGGGCATCACTATGCATAATGGTGGCCCCTCTGCTATACTGTATTAGTTAGCTCTTGCTGCATAACAAATGACCCCCAACACAGCACCTTGAAAGAGCAGGTATTTACTACCTAAGGAATCTGGGAATGGCTTAGCTGGGGGTTATGGCTCCAGGTCTCTTCTGAGGCTGCCATCAGATGTTGGCCAGGGTTGCAGGCATCACGAGACTTTTCGGGGCTGACAGATCTGCCTTTGGACTCACTCAGGCAGCCATAAGCAGGACTCAGTTCCTTACTGACTATTGGCCAGAGTCTTCAGTTCCTTGACACATGGGCTTCCTCATAGCTGCTCACAGTGTGGAAACTGGCTTTCCCAAGGGTGAATGATGAGAGACAGAGGCAGGGAGGGAAACACACACACACACACACACACACACACACACACACACAAAGTCTAAGACAGAAGCCAGAGTCTTTTATAGCCTAATCTTTGAAAGTGGCATAGCAGGGCACCTGGGTGGCTCAGTCAGTTGAGCGTCTGTCTGCCTTTGGCTCGGGTCGTAATCTCAGGGCCCTGGGATTGAGCCCTCCATCAGGTGCTCTGCTCAACAGGGAGTCTGCTTCTCCCTCTGCCCCTCCCCCCACTCATACTCTCTCTATCACTCTGCTCTCTCTCTCTCATATAAATAAATAAAATCTTTTTTAAAAAAGAGAAAGTGACATAGCATTGTTCCTGCTATATTCTATTTAGTCATATGGACCATCTCTGGCACAGCACAGAGGATGTTTACAGTATGTGAATCCCAGATGTGACTATCCAGAAGGAGGGATTGTTGGGGATCATCTTGAAGGCCAGCTGCCAATTCCCATGGGGCTTTCCTGGCCCTCACTCTCCTGCTTCCAGACACTTCATCAGCTTTTCCCTCTTTCTCTTCCTCACTCAACACTCCCCTTCAAAACCATCAATCCACCCCTTTAATCCTAGTCTCTGTCCATTTCCGGAGTCTCACTTACCCAGATAAGCATTTCCAGAGGCAGTTCTGTCTGTGAGGAATTATTATTAAATCTTTTTTTAAAGTGGAAAATTTTGAAAATTTTTATTTTATAGTTTATTGATGTATCCATCTATCTTATTTATTGGTTCATGAGAGCAAAAGGAGAAACTTTCAACAACTATAAAGCACTGATGGTTCCTTCAATTTTTCTCCCAACTCTCCCTACTCCCTACCAAATACCACAGCACCCCTTTTCTGTGAAACCTTTTACTCCTTAGAAGCCAGTAAGTCTACCTGTTCCTGAATGGCTAAGCCTGGGGAGAGAAACTAGAGACCAACTCCCAAGTGAAGAAACCTATGCCAGGTGGAGGAGACACCATGAGTTTCATTCATCCTGACCTCAATGGAGGTGGCTGTGCAGGGCCTGGTTGTGTTTCCCAGACACTACATTCCTGAAGATGTTGTGAGGATTAATGAAATGATGGTTATGAAGCACTCAGAATGGCAGCTGGTGCCTTAAGTGCTCAATAGCTGTTAACCCTTGTTCTCAGGTGACTGAAGCGGGTGTACATAAGCTTTGTTATAAATCTATGTCATCCACAAACTTGATGGTTGTAAGATTCCATTTTCCTCTCACTCCCTAAGATTATCAGTATCTTGGTATAGATTTTCCAAAAAATGCCTTCTTTTTAAACCATGAAAATTCCTTATGTTCAAGACGGAAGAAATATACAGTAGAAGATTACTTGATCCAGAATGTCTGAGACCTAATTTCCATGTGTGCATATAGGTAGCCAATATTTTTGAGAATCTTCTAGGTACCAGGAACTATTCCAGGGACCAGGCATGCAGGGAACAAAGACATCCAAAGTCGCTGCTTTCATGGAGGTTACATTCTGGTAGGAATAGGCTGGCAATAAACACATAAATATATCTAGGCTGAAAAGAAAAATAAAGCAGCAAAGTAGAATGACAAGATTGCTTAGAATGTTCTTTATATAATATACACATATCATTTGAATCTACCAAAGAGTATATTAAAAGTGTATTAAATGTATTAATTCATGTATTACAAATCTGTCATCATTTTGCATCCATCCATCGAACACTTCTGGGTTTGCCTTAAAACAAAAACACCATGTTAAAAAGAAAATCTAAAGTATTAAGTGATGGAAAATAAAATAGTATTTAGTGATGGAAACAAAATTAATATATGTCATTTTTCAATTCTTTTCAGGAAAATTGGGATACTTTCTTTTGTTTTATTTTTTATTTTTTTATAAATTTATTTTTATTGGTGTTCAATTTACCAACATATAGAATAACTCCCAGTGCTCATCCCGTCAAGTGCCCACCTCAGTGCCCGTCACCCAGTCACCCCCACCCCCGCCCACCTCCCCTTCCACCACCCCTAGTTCGTTTCCCAAAGTTAGGAGTCTTTCAGAAAATTGGGATACTTGATTCACACTCAGTTCTTTAGAAATGTCCTAAAGAAACAAAAATCATGCAATAATGAAAAATATATAAAATCTTTCCTCACCGAGAAATCCTTACTGATTGCACATAAAGGAACGGCAAATTCACTTATTCTCCGAAAGTGTTGTTATGGCATTCATAGATGAGGCAATAGCTCTTTCACAAAAAAAGATGATCCATATCATTGGTTGACCTTTGTTATGCTTTTCTTTCCAAATTTCTCTCTCAAACTCTTTATTTGATGAGTCTGCTGTGCAATAGTCAGTGACCATTTTTCTCTGAGATCTGTGAGCTTTTCATAAGATTAAATGGCCTCTAGTACAACCATGGTTTTTTGGTTTTGGATTTTGTTTGTTTGTTTCTCAGGATTTTTTTTAGAGAAGGAGAGAGAGTGTGTGTGATGGGAGGGGGCGGTTAGAGGGAGGAGGAGAGAGAGAATCTCAAGCAGGCTCCATGTCCAGTGTAGAGCCTGATGCAAGGCTCAATCCCATAACCTGAGATCATGACCTAATCTGAAATCAAGAGTCCACACCCACCTGACTGAGCCATCCAGGCACCCCTTGGTATTGGTATTTAAAAAAAAAAAAGTTGGGGGGGGCACCTGAGTGGCTCAGTGGTTGAGCATCTGCCTTTGTTTATATATACTTTTATTGGATTTTGATTTGCCAACATATACTATAATGCCCAGTGCTCATCCTGTCAAGTGCCCCCCTCAATGCCCGTTCCCCAGTCACCCCATCCCCCTGCCCACCTCTCCTTCCACTACTTTAGCTCATGTCGTAATCCCAAGGTCCTCGGATCAAGTCCTACATCGGGCTCCCTGCAGGGAGCCTGTTTCTCCCTCTGCCTATGTCTCTGTCTCTCTTTGTGTCTCTCATGAATAAATAAAATCTTTTAAAAAATGAATGATAGCTTTAAAATTGCCATCGTTTGGAATTTTCTGTGCTTAAGATGTATGTAAGCAATCAGCTATAGTATTTTTATTGTTTTATGATTAACAAAGCCCTCTCCCATGCTTTAACTCATTTGATCTCACAGAAACCCTGTGAAAAGATGAGGGTTGGAATTGCTAACTGGTCTCCAAAACCATTTCTCTTCATCCCTGAACACATCTCTAGACTACATTTCCCAGCATCCTTGACACTCAGATGTGGCCACTGACTGAGCTACTTCCTGGTCCTAAGAACTTCATGTAGGAGTTCCTCCACATTGTTTCCCTTCCACAGCAAACGTGGAAATGGAGAGGCCAGAAGATGGAGCTTGGGTCTCTAAGTTTCCACATAGAGTGGAGTTACCTGAGGGTTAGGAAGACCCATTGGGGAAATAAAATGTCTATTTCATTATACCACAGAGATATGGGGTTTTTCTGTTAGAGTACCTAGGATTACCTAATGCATATTTCTTCAGTGTTTTATTATTAACATAAAGGCTTCATACAAGTCATCTCATGTGAGAAAGCTGGGAGCAAGTATTATTTTTGTTATCCTCCTTTTCATAACGGCAAACTAAGGCTCAGAGAGGCTCTATAATATACCCAAGGTCACAGAGCTATTATGAAGTGGAACCAAGTATCTAATTTATGTAAGATAACTTGTATTGGAAAGACCAACCAGACCAACCCCATGATGATAATGTCACAAGATTTTAGCAATCATCTAGGTCATTCTGTAGATGCCATATTGAGGGAGATCCTTTATCAGCTTACATACTTCTGGGTCTGAATTGAAGAGTTAAGTATAGTGTGCAGTCTATACTTACTTACTGCCCCAGGGCTGCACAGAGTGTTATCCCATGGGTCTTTGGTAAGATGCCATCTACCTTCTGGCTAGACAATTTCCTGAACTTTATTTTTCCAAAATCCAATAGAAAATCAAATCAACCCTTTCATTCTCCCCCACTTTAAAAGCAAGTGTTTGCATCCTTTCAATAATCATTAAATAAATATTTCGTGACCACTAGGTAAAAAGCACTGTGTACAATGCTGCGAGGAATTTAAAAATAAATGAACAGAACATAGTGGCAAAGAGGGAAGACTCTGTAATAAGGGCCTGAATTTAAATTCTGGTTCCAATACTTACTAACTGTGTGACCTTAGACAAAGTCACCTAACTTCTCTGTTCCTATGTGTCCTGAGCTGTGGAATGGGATAATCGGACCTCCTCATGAAGATGTTGGGAGGATTAATAAAACAATGCATATAAAGCATTTGCAATGGCACCCAGCACAAGTAAGTGCTCGATTTTAAAGAAGATTTCTTTATTTATTTGAGAGAGAGAGAGAGCGTGAGAGAGTACAAGTTGGGGGAAGGGCAGAGGGAGGAGACAAGTAGACTCCCTGTTGAACTGGGAGCTGGACACAGTGTCCTGAGATCACGACCTGAGCCAAAGTCAAGAGCTGGACACTTACCCCATTGATCTACACAGGCACCCCACCAAGTAAGTATTCAATAGCCGTTAACTGTTAGTCTCAGATAAATGAAATAGATATACCTAAGCCTTGGCAATGAGCAATTATTATATCAATGCTGTCCACAAACTTAGAGATTGCATTTTGCTCTTACTGTTTAAATTACCAATATCTGAAACCATAAAAATCTCTTCCTGTGATATACTAGTGATTTTCCACTCTCAAATCTTTTCTGTAATCAGGCTTTAAAGAAAGGAAACCACACACACACACATTTTTTTTTTCGGTGCCTGGCATTACACTAAGCACTTTACCCCTGGGTTTCTGTTTTGTCATGTTTTTAATCCACTCAACAACTCAATTTCCTATTTGTAGATGAAATCCTCTAGACTTCAAAGAAGATAGATAGCATCCTGGTATCAGACCTGGGATTCAAAACTCAATCTGCCCAGCTCCAAAGCCTGAGTTCCTAACCCTTATAGGAATCTCCTCACTGACCAGCTCTGTGATTCTACACTGGTCTGATTAAAGAATTTCATAACCTTCTAAGAATACAGTCAAGAAAGAAAAGATATCATTGTTTTAACCTGCCTCTGAATCTCAGAAATGACGGGCCTTGATATTAATAAGGCAGCTTCTCTCCTAAATGCAGAGGTCCCTTGAAAAGGGTATTTTAATCATGGGTGTCATATTTTATGATAGTGTCTGTTTGTATTTAGTACACTTGTTATCCTTGATGTTTTTGCCCTGAGGACATCCAACTGAACAAAATTGCATACATCGTTGTGGATTACCCTTTCTGCATCCATAAGTTATCCGCCCTTTTAAAATAATTTGCACTAAAACACCAAGTGTTTTTTCTAATGGGAATAGACAGCTAGTGTTTTTTGATGCAAATGACTTCTCCTCACTTCCCCCCCAGCCCACAGCGAAATCTGAAGCATCAACAGAGGGCTCTGTGCTTCCAGAAGCAATGTAAGCACAGCAGTTGGGAGCTGCGATGTGTCTTAAAAATCCCCGCTTGATGTTAGCAAAAGCTAAATGAGACATTGGAAAAAGATTCGGTGTGATGAGCAGTGATGTTTTAAGGGCACTGATTATAATATTCACCTTTCTTCTTTTTTTTTTTAAAGATTTTATTTATTTATTCATGAGAGACACAGAGAGAGAGAGAGGCAGAGATATAGGCAGAGGGAGAGGCAGGCTCCCCGCAAAGAGCCATATGCAGGATTCGATCCTGGACCCCCAGTATCATGTGCTGAGCCAAAGGCAGATGCTCAATTGCTGAGCCACTCAAGGTGTCCCTCACCTTTCTTCTTTTTAAGAAACCAGCTACCACTAAGGTAGTTTTGTGTTTGTGGGTGAAGATTAAAGTGTTAAATAAAATCATAAGCATAATCCATTGTATCACGGTATTCCATTTTCTCCTGGAGGTAATATGTTGGGCTGCTTCTTCTTTCTTCTTCTTCTTCTTCTTCTTCTTCTTCTTCTTCTTCTTCTTCTTCTTCTTCTTCTTCTTTACTTTGATAGTATTTCTGAACTCTATCCATGGGAAAAAAAAAAAAAAACACCAAGATTCCATTTTAACTTATACTTTATTCCAGCACTTAAATGTACAGTGTTATGAATTCCTAAGTGTGTCTTTATTTAGCTACTTCTACCTGAATAACGAAGCCAAATCTCAGCTCAATACAACAATGGATTTAAATATTTAACCAGAGAAGGGGAGTGAAGCATTGCTCCCAGGAAGAAAAGTTGAGTGTGCTACCTCTTGGCTAAAAATAAATATATTTCTCACTCTAGTCCTTTTTCACTTATAACCGACTTTGGGGAGAAAAAAATGCATAGGAAAAAAGACTATCCTAAGATAAATGAGATGCTTGAGACATGAGCTCTGCAGGCAGAAGGCAAACCACAGAATTACGCGTGGCCTTCATTGTTGTTAAGACCGTAGTTAATAACTACACGTAGTTCTCAGCAGTCACAGCATAAGTGTCACTTCCAGCAAGGTTCTGGCCGGAGCACTGGGGACCCTGGGCTCCCTGCCTGCTGGCCCTTGGACAGCGCAGTTCCTCTGCGGTGGGAATGGAGACAATTACCCTGGGAACCCTGACTTGGAGGGCTAGTATGTGAAATTGTTCTCAGACCACTGAATGATCTGCACGCTGGCGCAGCAGGGAGCCCCAGAGCAGCCCTCCATGCACTCCAACTCGTCCTCCTGTCCACTCAAGACCATCTGCATCCTTGTGAATCCTGCAGTGGATTCACACTGCAACCTGTACTTCCAAGTCAGATTGGAAGTGCTCCCCTCAGTCATTCTGGCATCTGCACAATTCTCCTGGGATCCTTGATTTTACACCCTTGTCTCCTTAACCTAGTGTTTCTCAGCGTGTGATGTGCAGATTCCCAAACCCTGCCCGGACCTATTGCATTGCCCCCCAAAGGGTCCTGGGAAAACGCTTTTGCTTGGCACCTTCCTGCCTCCCCCTGGTTCTAATGCATGCTGGAGTTTGAGAACCACTGTGCCAATCAGATGACTCACTTATCTTTCTTCTTCAGACTCCTCCCACTCTTGCTTTTTCTTCTTCTGCATCTCTCTTCTGAGAGCTCGCCAGAATTCCCAAAAAGAATACAGCAAAGACTCTGTGGTCCTCTCCTAAAAGCCTTCTTTCTGCTCAGTGTCAGGCCCTAAACTCTCTCATGAGGAGACTCAAGGGCATTTTAAATTCCACCCTTTTCCTCTCTCTCACTATAAAAGCAAATGTTTGCATCCTTTAAATAATCACTCTTGTGTCTCCCTGGCCTCTCTTCAATCCCTTTGGGTGTGGTGATGATCAGAGTACAGACCCAGGCTTTCTCTCTGCCTTCAGGAGGCAGGGGATCTGGGATCAGCCAACACAGCTTCCTACCAGGAGACTGCTGCCAGCCCCTCCCCATCCCACACCACCACCACCACCGGAGGGCCTCAGCCCTTTCTCTGGGTCATTCCAGGGTGTATTCCCGATAGAAGGAATGGGATTTGTGTTCAGACCAGCCAATGAGAACATCAAGTGTGTGATCATGCCCATCTGATATCAGCCCCCGCGTGTGGTCCTGTCTACAGCTACACAGGGATTACAGGCAGTGTAAGATGGTTCCACTGTCATGCTCTTCTGAACTCAGAGAGAGCCAGTGTGGATTGGACAGATGCCTTCTCTGTACTGAGTCCCCAGGGAGAGTTCTTTCTGTAGGTCATGAGGAGGGAAGATTGAGCTGGCTGGCTGGATCTTCTCAAAACCTTCCAGAGCCCCTTGGGTGAAAGGAGCATTATAAGTTCAAAGGATGGCCATCAACTTATTTAAAGAAAAAAAAAAACCTTTCATCCTACACACGAGTTATAAATATTGAAAGCGGGATTGTTCCCACTTTTCTCTTTGTTCCCAGAGCAAAGACTCCATTGGAGTCAGAGGAAAGAACCTTCCGCATTTTGGCACAGAGGGAAGCCCTTGGTGCATTCCATTTTGTTTCTGGAATTGTGATATCCACTACCCCAGAGAGAGAGATTTTTTTTCCTTTATGGAATAGAATCCTTACTATTTTTCATACCAGTCCCGTGAGATAAAAAAAAAAAAAAAAAAAAAAAGAAGACTGACAAAAAACATTGAGGGTCTGAAATTTGACCTCACATTCTATTTGGGACAAGATGAATTATGTAGGAGAGATTTTACAGTGCTGTCTCTGACCCAAATAGTAAACGAATATCCTCCTTTCTTGCTCCCACTGCTTAAGCAAAAAACAGCTGTGCGCAGCATCTGGAAGAGTGGTTCCAACCTTGTTTCATCCTATTTGATTCCCACTGGCTTTTATGTTTTCCATAAATGATTGAAGAAAAGTTCTCAGTTGGAAATAGCAATAAAATCTTCCATAAATTCTTGGTTAGCACCAGCTTCAGGCAGCTCATTGGATTCTCACTCTGCATAGTCCCGGGGTCTGTGAAGGCTGGCTGGCCAGGATGAAAAGAGGGCCTGGATCCTGCCAAAGAGAAAGCCCCATGGCCAGCGTCTTCTCCTGGGCTCCTTTGGCAACCACAAAATACGCAGTTTCTCTTTCCAGCCACAGTACATTCCTTATGGCCTCTGTACATTCCTCTTTGTCTCAGAACTCGAACTTCTCCACCGATTGGATGAGGGTATCCACCTCTGAACCCTTAGGACAGTGCCAAGCCCGCAGTACACATTTATTATTTTATTATTATTATTATTATTAGCCATTCACTTAATATATAATAATGAAAACTATGCACATTTATTGACTGTGATAGGCATTCCACCTATTTGTGTTATTTAGTGTTTAAGACAGCCCTCTGATGTACATATTTTGACTTCATTTTATAAGAAAAAACGTAAAAGATTTGCAAATTTAAGCAATGGACCAGGGACTCTCTCATAAAGGGGGAAGCAGGGCTGTGCTCACCAGAACTTGTGCTCTTTCCAACATTCAACATAATCCAGTGGCAAGAGCTTTCTGGATGCTGGGGATTCAAGAGAGATGAGACAGAATTCAAATCTCAGACTGTGCATGCCACTTGCCATGACTTCCTCCTCAAGTGGTTGGTGATAAGGTTGTGGGAAGAATGTGATCAGAGAGCCACACCCCACTGTCTGTCGCCACCATCACCCCCCACCCCCATCGCCACCATCACCCCCCACCCTCACCCCTGAGGACAGTCTCCGGGTCCTCCTCATGTGCAAAGTGGCCTGCTCCTTCATGTTCCTGTGGCCATTGGAATCCTCTCCCTGCCTGGGTGTTGTGATGCTCTCGGCTTCATTTCTATCCATTGGTAAAACGAGAGCTCTACCCAGACCAATTGTCTGTCAAATGGGCTTGGAAAATTCATGTTTCTCTTGGACAAGAACCTTCTCAGAAAGCCTGACTGAAGGATTACTGTTCCCCAGAGTTCAGTTTCTGAAAACCGGAGAGAAAGGAAGCCAACAGACAACAAGCATTAACAAAAACTGTGAGAAAACCAACCCAAAGACTGAGCAGCACTTTGCGTCTTCTGATGAGCACCATTGTATCACATCTCCAGGGCCACATTGGGTGATAATTTGACTCCAACTATTAACTATGAAAGGGGACTTTGCAAATTTATAATTTCCAAAGGGGTGCTCGCTTCGGCAGCACATATACTATAATTTCCAAAGGGCACATCAGCCAATATTCTATAAATTTCTTAACTCCACTTCTTTCAATAAGGGGCTCTTTTTGTTCCCAAATGGGTCATTAGCTTTTTCCCCACTTTGATTAATTTAACTCATATTATCAACTGCTGCCAAAGGTTGTCCGAATGGATAGAAAACTTTAGACTCTTGCTTTCACATAGTCTTTCACTAGAAGAAATTCCGTCAACTGCAATAGTGTTTAAAGGACTTTAAATTGGTTTCCTGTGATATTCTCCAAAATTGGAATGAATTAAGAGTGTTTTGCATTTCCCACAGGATAGTTGCGACCTCACCACAAAAATTAGTGCCAAATTGCATCCAGTTGAGGCTCCTTTAATAACTCAATGCCACAATCTTACCCGACTCAAACCATAGTTCATCTATCCCAAATGTCTCCTTCCACTCTACCATTGCCTGTTGTTGTTTATTTTTTGGCCAAGAGAAGTTTACCTTCTGTTCTTTAGCAAAAGAGGCCAGAGTCATGGGTAGACAATTGCACCATCAAAACCGTAAATCCCATACAAGTCTCAGAAAGTAATGGAATGAAATCACTTAGGGACCTCTCCACGAATCCCAAAAATTTCTGAGATGTGTGGAAGGGGAAGGACAAATGTGAAAGTTAGAGCGTTTCCCACATGATAGATTGGGAACTGACCGTTTCTAAATGCTAGCTTCCAGAAAAGGGCAAAATGGGGAAACAGGGCTGAAAGGTTGTGTGTTGGGAAATTGTTTTTATATCAGGATTTCAACAGCCCTTTCAGATGTGCTGTGGCGAACAACAATAGCACATCTCCTATCGTATCGTGAATCCTGGAAGACAAAAATAAAATGTACCAGTTCTGCCTCTCCTGCCTGTACTCCTTTCCCCATCAATTTTCATGGAAATGCCAACAACTAATTTTCCAAGTCTACTGGAATATGGATCACATCTCCTCCTCTCAGTCTAAAGAGCTGGGCCATGGGAAGGGACAAGAAAGAAGCTAGCCTGGGAGGGAGAAAGAAAAGAGCCATGTCCACAAACATGGGTATCATGAGCTCTAGTTGTGGGAGCCAGTGAAAACGTCGTTAGGCCCAAATATAAATATTTTGCACCTTTCTGCCAGGCTCTGTAGTTTATTACAGGAAGCACGGTTTAGAAATTCACAGGCAAATGTTATAAATTTGAGAACATAAGTTGGACCCCTTCCCGTTCCAATAAGCAGTCACAGGTGTGGTTTTCATGAAATTGTATATTTAGGGAGGGAGTGGGAGGGAGGGAAGGGAGAGAATTGCATGTTCTAAGCACACTGTATTTGCATACACATTATGCATGTACCCAACACACACTCGTGCAAAGATGATTAAATATGTTCTGTGTTGGCAGGCTCTTGGCGTGTTTCTTTAAAGCAGGAATAGCAAATAGGTTCCTCTTGCATGCCAAATCCAATCAGGCTGTTTGAAGTGCTATGTCGAGAAGGATTCAGAGGTCATATCTGGGTTCAGTCAACCATTTTTATTTTGTGCCGACTATGTCCCAACACACAACATGCGGTTGCTACATTTTATTACTTTGGTGGCAGCGTGTGTTATACTCCCAGAGAGTTCAATACCACCCATGCCTCCTGCAGTGGTACAACCCAGCTGCCCCAAATTCCAGGCCTTGAGATCTGAGATAGGTCTAGAAAGAATGTAGTGAGCAATTAGCAATATCTGCCGAGAAATCACACCAGCATGAGAGGGCAGGAGTGGGGTGGGGTTGCAGTGCTTGTGTCGTAGATGAGTCATTTCTGCTGAAGAACCATCAAAAATACACTCATCTCTCCATTTTGCCAACTAACATGCTTTGTTCATGTGAACGATCCAGCATTTCGTTCATGTGAACGAAAGCATTTAGAGTTGGGACAGAGCGATGCAGTAGTAACAACAGAATAAAAGAACCATCCTCCATCAATACAATGGGAACAAGAGCATCATTTTGGTGGTCTTGAATGTTTGCTATCACTTTCATCAAAGACCAGGGCATATGGAAATTCTCTGTACTATGAATTTCATTTTTTTCTTTCTATAGCCAAGTACATGTTCACTTGGATATCCGTTAGCTATTCTTACAGGGTATTCACTGACATCCATTAAAGACTAGTGGGGAAGGAACTCAAGGTGTGTTTGTGGGTCATTCTACTGCCTTTGGCTGAGTCACATCCCTGGAGAGAACAAGGGTCTGTCCTGTCATGGAATTCCAGGTGAGGAACCTCCCAGCCAGCCTGCAGGCTGCAGGTCCTGTCTTCTCTACAATATTTGAGAGATGGTGGTTGAGCCATGACAAAGCAAGTTAAGACCATGCACATTGGAATATTCCATCCTTCTCTCAAACCTTTTATAGGTTCACCTGGGGAGTAAAGCAGGCAATCCCTGTCTAAGAAAGAGAAGGTATGGGGGTTCCCTGGGTGTCTCAGCGGTTTAGTGCCTGCCTTCTGCCCAGGACGTGATCCTGGAGTCCCACGATCAAGTCCCACATCGGGCATGGAGGAGCCTCCTTCTCCCTCTGCCTGTGTCTCTGCCTCTCTCTCTCTTTCTCTCTCTCTCTCATTCTCTCTCTGGGTCTCTCATTAATAAATAAATAAAATCTTTATAAAAAAAAAAGAAAGAGAAGGTTATGAACTAAACTTAATGGCAGGCTTTATCACCTGAGCCCATTAATAACTACAGATACTATAATTTCTTCTGCTTTTTTCCTAGACCTACTTAAATGTTGTAGGTGCAAAGAAGCCTAACAAATTATTAGAAATTCTCTTATTATGCTTTGTTGTATTTTGCATGACTGGGTCAGTTGAGTTGATGCTAGTTAGTCATGCGACAACCATTTGGCTCTGATTTCTGACCTCTGGGGCTGGGTTAGGATAAAAGGAAACATGCTAATGCTTTGAAAATGTACTTGTCAAATGTGCTTTTCCTTTGAAACAGCAGCTCCATTTCTAGCATATTTCCTAAAGAACCAATCAGAGGAGTGCACAGATAGGTAGGTACAAGAATGTTCATCACTGCTGCATTTATAATAGGAGAAAGCAGGAGGCAGAGAGAAGAAAGAGAAAACCACAGACAATCAGCAAGAAGGGGTTGGATAACTAAATCAAGACACATTCAGGTAGCTGGGTATAAAGTCATCTTGTAGAACTGTTTTTCTGATATGTGGAAATGTTTACAGTAGGTTCCTGAAAGGGAAAAAAGTCAGACTACACAAAGATGTGCCTCTGTCTAGGGGCCTGCAAATCATGGACCAAAAGGTGGTCTCTGGATTGGCAGCAGCATCGCCTGGGAGCTTGTTGGAATGCCAAGTCTCAGTGCCCACCCAGACCTCCCAAATCAAACCTGCGTTTGGGCAAGAACTCTAAAGGCTCTGAATGCACATTGCCATTTGCGCTGGTCTACACTACAGCCTGCTGTTCGCCTCTAAGGACATCTCCACAGGCCCATGGCATTGTGAGGAGGGAGAAAGCTCAACATACTGAGTTTTTCGCAAAGTTAAATAAATTTAATTTCTAGCACCGCTGTTTCTTCTGAGATCATAATCTTGCTTTTATGGGGTTAAACTCCTTTCTTGTATCCAGTGGGGGTGGGGATTTGAGGATGGTAGGTTTTGTTTGTTGTTTTGCGGCTGCTTCAGTGGCCTTGGTTGGCAAAATAAACAGGCGGTATGGTAATCCTATGTGTTGTTTTGGAAATGTTACTAGGAAATCTGGGAATCATGATGAATGCTAACATACACTGCTCTCAAGTAAAATAGTATGTGTGGGTGTGTGGTTTAGGGGTGTGTGTAAATTACCTGTAAACCATGGTTCCCTTTGGAACGTGGGACCGTTGACGTTTCCAGTGTTTTCTTCTCTTCGGAGTTGTCCAAGTTTTCAGCATTTGGCACTAAAAAGATAAATGGCGGTTAAAGCTGGAGGAGCCTGCAGAAGGCAGATGTGTGGTCTCCATAGCTTAGAAGTTACAACCCCCGATGCAATGATAATGCACATGGACTGTGGACCCACTCAGCCTGGTTTCCAGGCCCAGTGCCACCTTGGTCAGGTCCAAGGCCAAAAATTTTGTGTCCTCGATTATGTCCTTGAGTCTTCGGTTCTTTCTCTATAAGATGGATGATGGTAGTAATAGAACCTCATTCTAGGGTGGTTGTGAGGCCCAAGTGAATTAGCATCTCTAGTATTTCACCAGGATTGCTGAAACAAACTAGCACCACCTGGGTGGTTTAAAAAACAATACAAATTTAGTCCTTCACACTTCTGAGGGCCAGAAGTCCAAAATCAAGGGGTTGGCTTGGCCCTGCCCCATCTGAAGCTTCTAGAAGAGAATCCATCCTGACCTCCTCCAGTGTCTGGTGGCTCCAGACTTACTCCAATCACTGCCTAGCCTCCACACAGACTTCTCTGCTCTACATGTGTGTTCTTCTTCTGTCTCTTACAAGAATTCCTGTTATTGGATTTAGGGCTCACGTGGGTCATCCAGGAGGATCCATCTTGAGAGCCTCAACTTAGCTACATCTGCAAAGACGCTTTTTCCAGATAAGGTCACATGTACAGGTACTAGGGCTTAAGAAATAGAGATATCTTTCTAGGGGAGTAGGGCACCGTTCACCCCACTACAGCACGTATAATCCAACTTAAAATAGCACACAACACATAATATAGTGTAGTCTTTGTCTCATTTCCATTCTCTGGGAAGCTTTTGTTTTTGTTGTTGTTGTTGTTTTGTTTTGTTTTGTTTTGTTTTTCTGGGAAGCTTTTGTTACAGAATTTTCTCTATAGTTTCTTGCTTGGATAGAAGCCTCTTGCTTTCCACTTTCCAACCCAATCGAATTATTATTACTAAAGATGTCCATCACAAAAACCATTGTTAATAAGAGGCTGAGCATTTTGGTTCACCATGGTTGCCACTGAAAATAAGAAGAGAGGCTGAGGAAAACAGCGTCAAGTCCTAACAGATAAAAGATTCAGTAAAAGTGAACCCACAGAGCTGTTTTAACCTACAGAATTCCATCTGTCTTTATTTCTCTCAACAGCCATCTTGCATTAGTTTAACAAATCATATTCCCCACAGGGTATGGGGCATGAGCTGACGTTAGGCATGGGACAGTTTGTCTTTCAGGACAGCCTTTCACAAGGGCACCCTTCCAAGGGCCCAGGGGGACAACCACATCTCCCAAGTGGTCGTCCAGACCTGCTGGGAGCCTAGCGCTGGCTCTCCAGACTCTGGGGACAGATCGCTATCCTCACCACTAAATATCTCCCCTCTGCTTCCAAAGGCTGAACGAATAATATTTCCTTGCGTTAGGTCAATGTAAGCAAAGTATTGGGCCTCTGATAGGAGCACAGGTTTTGTTGAATGAGTGAATAAATGAATGAATGAATGAATATGTTTGTGATTTTGAGAGAGTCAAACTCTAGAATCCAAGGAATAGTTTCATCAGACAAGTCATGTACATTCTTCAAATATATAAGTCCACCTCCCATTCCACACCCCTACCTATGAGGGGTTTCTCTAAATGGGAAACCAGACTGGCCAGAGGGAGCCCCATTTCTGCTACTTGCCATGGTGAGTCCTGCCCTGGGATGCATTGATAGAATCAGCACTAAAGGGAGGATCCTACCATAGGCTTCTTGAGTGTACGTGGGAGGGACCTAATCACCCTCTGGCTGCTGCCCCACTGTGGGTCCTCCTGCTTCCAGGGTAGAAGCCAGCCTCACCTCCTCACGGCATCATACAAGGCAGCCACAAGACAGACTCCTTCCCAAAGCCTACCCAGGCAGCTTCCAACCTCAGAATTGCAAATCCAGGCCACAAGTTGCTTTTCAGAGAGCCCATGTAGACCTTTCTTTATACATATTCAAGGACACATTTGCAGCTCTTCCTGGTTGGCAGGAGAAGCAACATGCTCAAGCTCAATCATCCTTTTTCCAGCAACAATTCAAACCCAGCTCCCTAACACTTAGCCCATAAAATGGTCATCTCCATATGCTCACATAGGGGGTGTGAAGCTGTCATTTGGATATTTCAGACTGAAAATAATTATAGCCTCCTGAAAAATTCAGTCGACTAAGGCAGAAGCCTATGTTGCTGTTACCTGGATTAGCAAGAAAATGGGTTCAGTTCTTCCTTCAATCTGCAACCACCAACGGAAAAAGTTTCGAGTGATATCCTTGCTGTTAGTTCTGCCTTTCTCTTGTGGGCTCTGGAGTTAAGCTCGTTCAGCAGTGAAACCATTCCAAAAGCATCCGTAAGTAGATTTTTCCAAATAATTAGAACCAACAGCAATTCCAAGAGTTTCACAACTGCCCCGTGGAATGGGGTGTTTGGCCAATGTTGTTACAACCCATTACCACAGTGGTGTTTTTATTTCAAGGCTACAGGCAGGCTTTGTAAGAATGTGAAAATCAATACAAAAGGTTTGTCGGGGGTGACATGTTTGTTAATGTTTTATTGATTATGCTATTGGTTGTAAATTTTCTAACTTAATACAGCTCAAGATTTTTTTTTTTTTGCAGTAAAAGACAGAGGTTATTTAATTAACTGGCAACTTAATGCAAAAGTACTAACATGACACATTGTGACTGCTTCAAAGTGACACCCAATTCATCACTCTCCAAGTGGGCATGATGTTACACACACACACACACACACACACACACACACACAGAAGGACATTATGCCACTGAAAGAATTGCACAAGAGAATGTTGATATAAAACGAAATCATCTGGGGATCCCTGGGTGGCACAGCAGTTTGGCGCCTGCCTTTGGCCCAGGGCGCGATCCTGGAAACCCGGGATCGAATCCCACATCAGGCTCCCGGTGCATGGAGCCTGCTTCTCCCTCTGCCTATGTCTCTGCCTCTCTCTCTCTCTCTGTGACTATCATAAATAAAAAAAAAAAAGTCTTAAGAAAAAAAAAATGAAATCATCTATACACACACTTAATACTAAAAGAATTTGGCAGGGTATACTTCATAGTAAAAGAAAGGCTAAACAAGCATATAGCTGTTTTCTTTATAAAAGGAAGTTAAGAACAGGATCTGTAAAAGCTAAGCAGAATTACACACGCCCATCATTCAGTCATCATTTGTAGAAAATTCGTGATCACACTCTGTATCGAGACTGAAAACACTGTGACTTAACCTAATGATCTTGTGAAATCACAGTTATTTATTTTATGTATCTAAGAAATCACATACATTCAGTCCAACAATGGTCTATGTTACTCTTTCCCAGGACTGTTAGGTCCATTCTGTATGTACTGTATATTCACGATGCTAAGGTCCTGCCCAAAACTGACTTTATGTTCTTCTCTATCACCTGAGTTCTCATTATCTGCTTAGATCAGTGGCCGAAGTACAACATTGTTAGACTCAAAGCATTTTCCAGTGAACCATGAGTGAAACAAACCTGTCTCTCTTCAAATACAAATCCTTTAGGAAGGGAAACACAGGTCACTTAGTTTTTGTTTTGTTTTGTTTTGTTTTTTTAATTGCCCTCCTTAATCCCCATCACCTACTTCACCCATCCCCCCTACCCACCTCTCCTCTGGTGACCATCAGTTTGTTTTCTTGGTTAAGGGATGTTTCTTGGTTTGCCTCTCTGTCTCCTTTTTTTCCCTTTGCTCGTTTGTTTTGTGTCTTAAATTCCACGGATGAGTGGAATCATATGGTATTTGTCTTTCTCTGACTTATTTTGCTTAGTTAGCATCATACTCTAGCTCCATCCAGGTTGCTGCAAATGGCAAGATTTCATCCTTTTTATGGCTGAATAATATTCTAGTGCTTGTGTGTGTGTGTGTGTGTGTGTGTGTGTGTGTGTGTGTCACATCTTCTTTACCCATTCATCAGTTGATGGATACTCGGGCCGTTTCCATAGTTTGGCTATTGTAGATAATGCTGCTATAAACATCAAGGTGCATATATCCCTTTGAATTAGTCTTCTTTTTGTGGGGAGAAGGGGACAAATACCAGGAGTGAAATTTCTAGATCATAGCGTAGTTCTATTTTTAATTTTATGAGGCATCTCCATACTGTTTTCCATAGTGGCTACACTAGTTTGCAGTCCTACCAACAGTTCACCAGGGTTCCTTTTTCTCCACATCCCCACCAACACTTGCTGTTCCTTGTATCCTTTATTTTAGCCATTCTGACAGGTGTGAGGTGATATCTCATTGTAGTTTTGATTTGCATTTCCCTGATGAGCAATATTGAGCATGTTTTCATGTGTCTTTTGGCCATCTGGTCCTCTTTGGAGAAATGTCTATTCATGTTCCATTTTTTAACTGGATTGTTTGGTTTTTAGAAATTGAGTTGCATCAGTTCTTTGCATGTTTTGGATACTAACTCTTTATCAGATACGTCATTGCAAATATCTTCTCCCATTCCATAGGTTATCTTTTAGTTTTGTTAATTGTTTCCTTTGCTGTGCAGAAGCTTCTTATTTTGATGTAGTCCCAATAGTTTATTTTTGCTTTTACTTCCCTTGCCTCAGGAGATGTAGCTAGAAACATTTTGCTACAGCCAACGTCACAGAGATTACTGCCTGTGCTCTCTTCAAGGATTTTCATGACTTCAGGTCTCACATTTAGACCTTAACCCAGTCTGAGATTAATTTTGTGTATGATGAAAGAAAGTGGTCTGGTTTCATTATTTTGCATGTGGCCATCCAGTTTTCCCAATACCATTTGTTTTTTGTTTTGTTTGTTTGGCTTTGTTTAAAGAGTGAGTACAAGAGCCGGGAGCAGGAGGAAAAGAAGGAGAGAGAGAATCTTAAGACTCTCTGCTGAGTACAAAGCCTGACTTGAGGCTTGGTATCACCACCCTGAGATCATGACCTGAGCTGAAATCAAGGGTCAAATCAGCCTCTAAACCGACTGAGCCACCCAGGAACCACCACCCCCGTGTCCCCCACCAAACACCATCATTTTTCCCATTGGATATTATTTCCTGTTTTGTAGAAGATTAATTGACCACATAATTGTGGACCTATTTCTGGGTTTTCTATTCTATTCTGTTGATATATGTGTCTATTTTCAGTTCAGTACCATATTGTTTTAATTACTACTGCTTTGTAATATTACTTAAAGTCTGGAATCATGATGCTTCCAGTTTTTTTTTTTTTTTTTTTTTGATGCTTCCAGTTTTATTTGTCTTTTTCAAGATTGCTTTGGCTATTCAAGTTCTTGAATACATACTTTTAGGATTGTTTGTTCTATTTCTGTGGAAAATAATATTGGTATTTTGAAAGGGATTGCATTAAATCGTAGATTGCTTTGGGTGGTATAAACATTTTAACAGTTTTTGTTCTTCTAATCCATGAGTGTGGAGTGTTCTTCCATGTCTTTGCATCTTGAATTTATTTCATCAGTGGTTTCTAGTATTCAGAGTACAGGTCTTTCACCTTCCTGGTTAAGTTTGTTCATAGATATTTTATTGTTTTGGTGAAATTGTAAATGGGTTGTTTTCTTAATTTCATTTGCTGCTACTTCATTATTATTGTATAGGAACACAACTGATTTCTATACATTGATTTTGTGTCCTGCAACTTGACTGAATTCATTTATCAGTTCTAGTAGTTTTTTTCCTAGATCTGGATATCTGTTTCCTCTCCCTAATTTCCCTTGTTTACCTTCCCCCACTATAAGCTCTGACACACAATATTATATTTTTTGCAGCATTCCCAGAATTACATCAGGGCATTCCACTGATGTCTGCCACAATCGAACTCTGCTTTCACATGTGCCAAGATGTGACATTGCCTCTAAAGTCATAAAAAGCACAGTGTGGCTGGTAAACATCTATTTCAGTCCTGATTGTTTTCCACACTAATAGCTAAACTGGCATTAATTTTTTTTAATCTTCTTCCAAACTCCTTTCCTCAGGAAATGATTTAAATCACTGTTTTGTAGTCACAAAAGCCTCTTGAATCACCATCTCTTTCAAGAAATTGTAAAGATTCTCATGGATCCGCTTCAATTAAGCAATGATTTCCTCAGAAGAAGGGAGAAGGGAAGAATTACTATTCTGAGCACTCATTTCCCCAATTACCGTCAGTGGCTTGTCCCTTTACCTGCCAGGTTAATAACCAGCCTGTTTTATCACCCGCCGTATATATATATAAACCCTCCTTATCTGGTAATTACCTTTCCCCAATCTCTCTGTTTTTTTTTTTTTTTAATTCTTTTTAACATATCTTTTCAGGCCTTTTCAAACTTTCTAAAGGAATCCTTGTGTGAATGTTTCAAAACCTCCTTACATTTCAAATCTTACATAAGCTCTCCCAAATTCTCAACACTAATTGTCAATTAATAAGAAATTTCACCAAGGCATGAGTTTTTTTCTTTTCCACTAACTGAAAAGTCTCCCACGGTGGCTTCCTAAAATATTTGGAAAACAATTTTCAAATGGAAATTATTCTATAAATACATAGCCATGAAACCAGATTCTCCTTGGGCTTGACCTGGTCTTGGTTGTGTGTTAACACTTCCTGGAAAGGGTCTTTTCTTTCTCTTTGGATAGCTTTGTGCCCTTTTATGGTAAGTTTAAAAAAAAAAAACACTAGAATTTTAAAATATACCTCTTAGGGATTCATATGGATGAGATAAAGCCATGTATACACATTTAAAGAACAACATTAGGAACACAAGATTTTAGATGTTCTTTCCTTGGGTAGATACAGAGAGACGTGTTATCCTGGGGATGGTGACACAGAGAAAGTCATGGTCGAGGTCCTAGTTTTACACTGGCTGATGAGTTCACATGTGCTTATTAAGTAAACATGAACAAATGAATGAGAATATACATGGAACCATATTTAAATTGAGCCATAACCAAGATTATAATTAATCCAAATCTGCACAGTTGATGCCATAAAGATAAAGCAAAGAAAAATAAATACATAGGCAAGATCTTAATTTCTAGCACTAACAAATTACCCTCCAAAATGGCAGTACAACTATACACCCTGCATGGTGTTTTTTCCCTATTTCTCTTTAAGCTTACCGGCACATTATGGAACATGTGATCTCCTAGTTTTGATTTCAGTATTCCTGATGAGGGAAGAGTGGAGCCAATTTTCATATGCTTACTGGTCACTTTTACTTCCTCTTCTGTGACTTGATGTACATATCACCCGCTTTTCTACACTTCAAGAAACTGAGGTTTTATTAACTTAAGCAGACTTCAACTTCCAGTCTTGATAGAATTGCAAATGCAAAACTGTGATACCCCAGAGAAAGGATCCATAAGGTGAGCCCTGAAACATAAATGGTTGGTCAACATCACACACAGATATACTCTGGATACCAGTCGTTTGTCCTGTTTCATGAAGGCAAACGTAGTCCTCTGGTCTCCAGGTTATGTCTTGTAATACAGAAGTTTTCATTTTGATATTGTTAAATTTGTGTATGTTGACTTCTATAGGTCGGTATTCTCAGTCTCCTTCAGAAGGTGCCCCCTATGCAGAGTTATAAACAAAGTCACATATTTCTTCATATAACCTTAAAAATTATGCCTATAGTACATCCTGATTGTATTTTTATAACCAGTGTAAAGTAAGGCGATTACTCTTCATGAAATGAAAGCCAGTACTCATGATACCATTTCTTTAAAAATCTAGAAGAGTGTAATCTGTGGAGGGAACATGCAGTCACGGAATGTGAGAGATACAAAGACCAAAAAAAAAAAAAAAAAAGAGAGAATACTCTGTTCAATGTCCAGTGTTTCAGGTAAGGAACTAGGGGGGAAGGCCACCCCGTAGGGAAGCAGTAGAATCAGAAATCAAACACAGGCTGCCTGTGGCCCAGCTCAGAGTTCCTGTAGACCATAGTGCCTCTTCTGAAGACATTCCTCCAATATCACTTGAATGTACTTCCTGGATCCCACACTCACTTATTAAACTAGTTAAAAGAACCATTCTAGTTATTCTAGTATGCATCCCTGCACTGAGTGTGCGTGTGCATGTGTGTGCATGCATGCATGTATGTGTGCTCACATACGTGTGAATGCGTATTTGTTTGTCACAAAAACTTTTTGTATTACACTACTTCACTTAAATTTATGTTTATTGAGTTTCAAGCCCCCTAAGTGAAAATGATCAACTGCGTTTGATTTAAATAGAATAATTTTCAGTAATTTGTTTGAAATAGAATAAGAACATAATTCCTGGAGACATAAATTTTTTTAACTAATCAAGGTAATCACTCCATTAAATTAAGAAAGAGCAGGGGGTCTTGGTCATGCTTGACTGAGGGGAGAACAATAAACCATACATCCACCTCAGCAGCCAGCTTAGTAGATATTGAACAGACAAATGTATAACATGTTTTTGGGGAAAATCCCCTCTAATTCCAGGGCAATCTGCACAGCCCCAAATATGGAATATAGATTTTCTTGACATTGCCACATAAAAGCAGAATGCTCAGTTTAACTTTCAACTTAAAAAAAAAAGAACTTTGAGTTTTCCCATTCAGAGATTAAAATAATGGTTGGAGCTGTCCTCCATGCATGCTTACTACATTGTTAGCAGGAGGCAAATTACCCATATTTCACAGGAGACTCTAAGGAATGAAGGAAAATGTGAAGCTGTGTTGAACAGGAAAGAAAGAGAGGAGATGGCATGGAACTAAGCTGACCCCAACAGACACAAGGATACAGCATTCCTGGAACTATTCTAGGTGTTTAGACCTTGTATCATTCACAGGGCAACAGAAACTCCAACAAAGAGGGGCTTTTAAAAAAGGAAAAGCAAAGGAGTTTATTTTTCTCACACTGGAGACAGACAACCCAAAGCTCAACCATGCTCTTTCATCTTTCTTCTTTGCCATTTCCAGTTGACAGCCATTGTGATAGTCACAATGTAGTTGCTGAACCTCACACTTTGGTTTAAGAGAGAAAGAATGAGCAAGTGGTAGTGCCAATTGCATTAGTTTCTCCTGTAAAAGCTTTCCTAAACCACCTCTCTTACCCTAGTAGGTAAATTTTGGCTTGTCTATTGGCTCAAACCACTCCACATGACCATCTCCACACAGATGGAAACAAAGTAGAGATATTTATTTCATTTGCTAGTAGTTGTAGTAGCTTTACTATGTGGAGGTTGGAGCTGAGTGGTTCCTGTGCCTATCATAGATTCCTGTGCCTACATGGATCCGGGATCTGAATGATTCCAGGACTCATGGTGTCTTCCAGAAGTCACTGTGCTGCGACCATTACATGGTCTGAAACCAAACCTGAGAAAAGGAGATACATATCTCTAAGAGCCTACAATTTTTACAGTGAGCTAATGAAAGAGCAAGATAAAACTGGATCTCTGACTCAAGAGCAAATGTAGATCTTAGACTAGATTCATCTATATTCTCAATGACAGAAAGTGTAGGTCATGAAAAAAATTCATCATCCTCTCTAAGACCCACATCTTCATATGTAAAATGTAAATAATGATTCCTAGATTACAAGTTTGTCATGAGATTTCTTTGGAATCCTGCAAAGGATGCAACATCAAAATAATGAATAGCAAGAGTGGTGCCCTACTTTAGACAGCTGGGCTTAAATTGAACATGGACACCAACCAGGTAGGTGATCCTGGGTAACTGATTCAACCTATAATGGCTTCACTTTTCTCATCTGTAAATGGAGGATTGTGACATACTTCTTCATAGCACTATGATGAGAATAAGGAAAAAATATCTTGTGAAGCATTTAAAATAGTGCTAGGCATATGGCAAGTACTCAATAAATATCAGCCCCTCTTCTATTTAATTATATGCACCTAGAAAGGATGTGATATGTACAGACAGTCAAAGACCACTGGTTTTCCTGTCCCATGCCAAGAGATTTTCATGGGGACCGAATAAGGTTAAAAAAAGAAGTTAGGAATCTGCTTGGAGAGGTCCGAGGAGTCCCTGAAAAGAAAGCATCTGCTCTGACAGTGGCAGGGCATGGGGAGGGGAGACTCAGGGAGCAGACAGTGGGGCCAGCCAGGACCCCACCGGGTCTGCGGGGCCAGTGCTGTGTTTACTGCACCTGCCTCATCCCAGTCAAGCACATTAGCCCACAGAGATAGAAAGGAATAAAATAAGTTTCCATGCCTTGGCCAAACTCTAAAGCTTTCTAGCAGATGGAGGAGTCATCATCTTTCAGACAAGTCGTCAAGGAAGAAACAAAGTCTCCCCAAGAAGCTGAGCCAGCCCATCCTGGCGGCTAGAGTTGTTGTCATTCCCTCCCTGGAAGACCCCATCTGCCGTTGTCAGGCGGTGCAGGCATTTGGGGCTCCAATGCCCAGAGGGACAGGAATACAGACAGGGTGGCTTCCTCCCTGCACCGCCCCAGACACGCTTCTGATGTGCCACTGAAGAGGAAATTAGTGTCCACTTCTGCGAGACCAAGACAGGTCCCATGCGGTACAACACTGGTGATGAGAGAAGAAAAGCTGGGTGCTCGTTCTCACAGGGAGATGGACCCTGTTCCCAAGCCTACGGAGCATCCTGTCCTGGCATTTTGTGGGCTCCTTTGGTCTGTGAAAAAGCAGCATTTGCCTTGGGAGGTGATCACTGGGCCTCAGGACCTCTGAGGACTGTTGATATTGTCAGTAGGGACTGATGGTGGGCACCAGTTTTCTTTGCCTTTGGAAGGGCACCTGCTGTGCCTTCTCACTGATAGAAAGAGAAAAGAGAAAGAAGAAAGAGAGAAGAAAGAAAGAAAGAAAGAAAGAAAGAAAGAAAGAAAGAAAGAAAGAAAGAAAAAACGAAACGAAAGAAAGAAATTCTCTCCAGTCCTAGAGTTTCCATATTTAATCAACCCCCAGGCTCCAAGGCATGCTCTAGCCCTGCAGAGGTTGGGAAGGTAGTTTTAAATCTCTACTACAAAATGGAATGGCTCTTGCCAGAGAACTTGCTGGAAGCTGCCAAGCCATGAAAGCAGAAGAGCAGGTGCTCAAGATTCATTGAATATTAGGGGACCTAGAGTTTCGTTGTCATGCTCAACTCTTCCACAAAGCAGCTGCTCTTGGGTATGATTTTGAACTCACTACTTGCGGCTGACTGATCATCACTCACAGGCAGAAGTAACCCACAGAGAGACGAAGTAGTAATAATAATGAGGACACATCAAATGCTGGTTCTGTTGGGGGCACTTACTTTGCTCAGGCTTTTGTATGCGCTGACTACTTTTTTACTTCATAAACATCCCGGAGGGAGGTACTATTTTAACCTCCACTTCAAGACCAACAAAACTGAAGCCCAGAGAAGTGAGGTAAGCACCTCGTGTTGCAGAGCTGGCCCGTGGTGGAAACTACACAGGCATCCCAGTCCTCGGGGCTCCAAGCTCGATGCTTCTTCCCGCTGATGCGTGTCCCTGAGAACACTGTACACACACCACCACCACCTCGGAGCAGAAGACCGTGGGTGCGAGGCTCTGCAGCACCCGCAGTTCAGCTCCCTGTATTTATCTATATCAGGAAGAGTACTTTTACTTGACCCTTCATGAAGCCAACAGAAGGGCTCCCTTAACAAGAATGATGACATCTACTTTCTGAATTTATATACATTTTAGAACCTAAGCCATTTAAAAGTAGATTCTGACATTCCTCTTCCGGTCATATCAGGGACAAGCAGCGTGGCTATGTGAATAATTCAGAGTGTTGCCTGCCATCTTTGTCTCATACAATGTGGTCTTCTCTGGAATGTCTTCTTAATCAACCCCATTACCAACAAGACCAAAACTATGCTTAAGCCCTTTTACTAAGTGCTTTCAAACGCTGACTCGTTGTCCAATAGATTCCTCCAGGAATCTACTTCCTTCCAATATGCTTTGCCAGGTGTTCCCTTTAACAACTGACAGATCCCTGTTTGGATAATGTGAGTTTTGAGGGTTGGGCCTTCTTCTTCTGGGATATGGATATTGGATATTGTGACAATGCAGAGCATGGTGGGTGCAGAGGCTTCCTTGTTAGAGCTGGGGCTGTGGGATCCGCTGTCAGGAAGATCTGTGAGCGCCATCACCATGGTCGTTCCCATATAGCACCATTAAATGTCCTTTGCCAGCCAGAGCTGACGGACATGACTGTTGAATAATTTAATGGATTATGTCATGTGAGCCTCAACAGCATCTTACCTAGAGTTTTCCTTGGTCCTCTGCCCTGGGTATCTCAAACCAGCTCAGATGAACAGAGATACATCCCAACCCTCCTGTTACTCAGGAGAGATCAACATGCAATTATTACAGACTTTGTTTCTCAAATCCGTCCCTTAAAGTAAATTTCCTGCTGCAGCCCTACCAGCTTTGCAATTCCGTTTCTATTGCTCTTGGGCTCTGAGCCACTTGATACTACACAAAGCCAAACAAGGTTTCATCTGAAGACGATGCTGCCTCCACCAGCTCAGCCTCGGGATGCAAATCTCCCACTACAGGTCCGCTGCCTCCCCAGGGCAGGGATGTTTATACACATGGCTCTAGGTGAACAGAAAATTTCTTCTTTGATGGAGTGCCGCCTGAACCATCACTCTCCTCCCCTGCCAGTCCTCAGCCTATGCAGCCGTTTCCTATCCTGTAAGTGAAAAATCCTTCCTCAGGGAAGGATAGATGCTAACCAGCTGAGCTGGTACAGTGCTACTGAGCCATGCCGCCAGAGGGAGGAAGGTACAGACACTGAAGCCCTCCCTCTCAAGGTGTATGAGTTTCCTTGTGGCTACCACAAATTCAGTGGCTTGAAACAACATACATTTCTTAGTTTATAATTCTGTAAGTCGGAAGTCTAGAATGGATTGGCAGAGCTTTCTTCTGCAGGCTCTAGGGGAAAATCTTGTTTTCTTGCCTTCTCCAGCTTCTAGAATCCACCTGCATTCCTTGGCTCATGGACCCTTCTTCCATCTTTGAAGCCAGCAGGATAGCACCTTCAATTCCCACCCTCCCTCCCTCCCTCTCTCTAAGCCAGACATTCTTACCTCCCTCTTTATAAGGATCCTCATGGTTCCACTGGGCCCACCAGGATAACCCAGGGTAATCTCTCCATGTCAAGATCCATCATTCCATCTGCAAATTCCTTTTGTCATGCAAGGAAACACGTTCACAAGTTCCAGGGATTAGGATGTCGACATTCTGAGGTGGGGGAAATGAGGAGGGGGGGGCGTTATTCTGCCTACCACACTAAGGAACAAGACAAGATTCCCAAACAGAAAAAAGTAACCCTTCATAGAAAGAGGTAGATGAATTCACGGCAGATTCTTAGGCCATCAAGATTTTCATGGCAGTCCATGAAATGGACTTGAGAGATGAACTGACATCCCCTTTGCAGAAGAAGAAACTGAGGCCCAGAGAAGCACAAGACTTACCACCTACACGTGATCTGGTTAGTGACCTGACAGGGCCCAGAATTGGGCACGTGACTCCCAGACCCAGGTTGTCCACACAACAGCTGAATCCTTCCAGCCAGTATCTTCCACTCCACATGGTATCTGCCCTCTTCTTAAAAGAAATGTGTCACCATATGTAGCCACTCAGCCTCCTGTCTGCTTCTAGGACAGCAGACTGCTCATGAAGCTGAGAACCCCTTCCTGCAAGGCCTTTCCATCACGTGCTCTAGAAACATTCACCATGCATATTCTTTGAAGATCCTTCTCTTTCATCTCTGCTCGAAATAGCACCTGTCCTAGCGTTAACCAGGGAATCTTCAGAGTGTAGACCCAAAGGAATGGGTAGATTTATCACCCGGTGAACTGACCTACATTCTGCTTAATTGTTTTTGGCCTGACCACAACCTCAGGCATCAGAGGCAAAAGGAAAGAAGGAGATGATGAGCTCTCAATGTGTATAGATTTTATGGCTCCAGTTGATCTTAAAAATTAATAATGTCAGGAGGAAACATAAAGAGAAAAGACTTTTAGCATAGTTAATTTTTACAAAAGACCCATTTCTGCTGGTGTTTGAGGAGGAAGAAATGATCAAAATGATGAGTGGTGCCTTTCTCAGAGGTAGATCATCTGGTCTGGTTCAACTGCTCTTTTATCACAATGTGTTGGGTCAAGTCTTATTTTATTACAAAAAAAGACTAAAGTGAATGTCACATCTTTTATATGAGGTTTTTTTAAGCATGGGCAAAAGATCTCAGATTCTCTCTAATGTACAAAATGCTTTATATTACCAGATGTAATTGAAGAAACAAAGGTTTTAATAAAACATGAGCTGAAATTGTTGTCGAAAGATACTTAAGACGTTTCTAGGGTCACCATCAAATGCATATCATCTTATTTTTTTAACACCACGGTTGTAAATCCTTTTGGAGAGCTTCAAAAAGACATTCACTTCCTTCCGATTTGATCATTTAGTACATTTGGCAGCTGTTGAGTTTCATTCTCTAACGTGTTTTCAATGGAGATGTACATAGCGTGGCTTGTTTAATATAATTTGTTGTTTATGCTCCAGCATTCATGGTATTATCTGCCTAAATGTGCAAAGAGGGGCTGAGTGAATAGCTGTTTTTGTTTTTCTTTTCTTTCTTTTTTAATTTTTAAATCAGCAAGGGTTTTCTGCATCTTGCAAAATGTAATCAGTACTGATAGAGTTTGCACATTTCAGCAAAAGAATGATACTCCTTCAGATCTCTCCAAATAGTCCCCAGACCTCCAATTACTACAGTAAAAGTAAGACAGGTAAAATCTCAGCATAATAAATGCCACTGCAAAAGAAGCTTCTGCTCAGTAAAGCAATTTTCCTGTCCCATGGCAGAGACCAAAGAAATGAAACGTTTGTCTGACCACAACACGGTTTGCACAAAGACTGTCCATCTGTAAACTCCTCAGGACCCATGGACGTCTCTGATTTAAGTGTCCAGAGTCGAGTTCATCACACTCCCCTCAATTTAGTCTTCTCACTACTTTCCATCTTAGTCGTGGCCACCATGGGGCTGTGTGATCCCCACATCCAACAGCCAGAGGCCATCACCAATCCTATCAGTGTTTATCTTCTGAGTCACTTTCTCTCTGCTTTCACAGCCAGAGCCACCTTCTGACACCAGGGAGCCCTGGGCACTTTTGCCTTCATGGACCCCTACTGCCATAAAAAAAAATATTAAAAATTATGTGCTATCACTTTGTTCATATAAAGACAGATAAAATTCAAGTTGAATTCATTATTATATGTTCATCATTATTATATTCATTTTTGAATTCTGATTTTAAGATAAGCAAATTAAGCACTTTCATGAACCACTAAAATGTGCTGTGGGCCATGGGCGCTGTGCCTCCTGTGCCAAATGGCTGAGCCGGACCCACTCCTGGCCCTGGCCCTCACCTGTCCTCCTCTGATGGTCAGTTGCCTACTCTCTACCCGCCTACTCTTGGTAATCCATTCTCCAGCTGCAGCCAGAGGACCTAAATATTCAAATTTGCATGCAATTCTTCAAGGCCTTGCATTGCTTTTTTCATTTTTTTTAGGTTTGCTGAGATATAATTGACCTATAGTGTAAGTTTGAGGTATTCATACTAGAGACTTGATACATGTTGTGGAGTGATGACCACAATAAGATTAGTTTACATACTCAGCACCTCACATAGTCACAGTTATGTGTGTGTGTGTGTGTGTGTGTGTGTGTGTGTGGTGAGAGCTTTTAAGACAGACCCTCCTAGCAGCTTTCGAGCATACGATACAGCATTGCTAACTACAGTCACCACGCTGTACGCACTTCACATCCTTATTCAGCTTAGAACTCTTACGTTTATGCCATTTGACCACCCCTTTGACCCACTTTACTCCCCCACAAACTGCCACACACATCCACCCCTGCCCCTGACAACCACAGTCTGTCCTCCGTGTCCCTGACTCTGGTGTGTTTAGAGTCCACATATAAGTGAAGTCATACAACATTTATCTTCCTCTGTCTGACTAATTTCACTCAGCATGGTGTCCTCAAGATCCATGCATATTGCAAATGGCAAGATTTTTAAGCTTTTAGGCTAAATAATATTCATCTCTCTCTCTCTCTCTCTCTCTCTCTCTCTCTCTCTCTCTCTCTCAACTATTTGAGCACAATTGACACACAGTGTTACATTAGTTTCAGGTGTCCAAATTAGTGATTCAACAACTCTCTACATTGTGCTCTGCTCACCACAAGTGCAGCTCCCTCTGTTACCAGACAACACTATCACAATTCCAATGAGTATATTCCCTCTGTCGTGCATTTTACTCCCATGACTTCTTCATTCTATAACCAAAAGCCAATCTCCCCCACTCCCCTTCACTGCCCTCCCTTCTGGCAACCATCAGTTCTCTATATTTGTAGGTCTGATTCTGTTTTTTGTTTATTAATTTGTTTGATTTTTTTCCCATTTTTTTCTAACTCATTTGTATTTTTGGTTGTGATTCCCTTTCCAATTTTGAGTAGCCATCGAATGGATTTGTTTGCTCTTTTGCAGGTTTGTTTGTTTTCTCCTTCCTACCTGAATGCCATACATCATCATGCTTTGATTGCGGTGACTCAGGGTTCCAACAAAGACAGATGCCTTCAGCACCTGTTCTTCTAAAAGCAAGTTTAAATCATTTCCCTCCTCATAGGTCTAAAATCTATGCTGCTCTAGGAAACAGAGGAGAACGCATCCCACATCGCATGATGCTTTTGCAGGATAAGTCTTAGCGTAGTGTGACCATAGACCCAGACTGAATGCTATGCACATTTGGTCCACAGATTTGGGCTGGTCCATGAACTATCTGTCACTATCTGCAATAAGTATAGAAAGCGGGAACAGGAAACTTAGAAACTTTTGTTTGAAATTTGACGTTACCATAGCATCCAAGTCTGTGATCTTGTATTTTATAAAAGCAGCAGTCCATGGCATGGTGGAAATAAAAAGTGCTGACCCTTCACCACAAATAGTGTGAGAAGCCCCAACTGAGTTCCCAGCCAATCAAATGTAGAGATGGTTCAATCCATCTATAGAACAGGCTGTGAGCTTGAGGACTGTCGACATCACATAACTTTCTGGAAAAACTGTAAACCTGGGGTAACAATTCCTGATGGGTAGGAGTCATAAGCCCTTGCGTATGTTTCTGTAGAAAAAAAATTCTGTTTATGGAATAATGGACATTACCCCAAAGTTATGTAGGATAACGCGGTTTTGAAATCAATTTGTCTTCTGTCTTTGCAGCACACAAATGGAGCTGCTCTGCAAGGAAAACCTCATTCACTGGTTAAAAAAAAAAAAAGGCAGCTGTACCAGAGGAGGGAGTAATAGGGGGAGCCTGTACCAAGTCAGAATATACCTCATTGACACTAAAGCTGATTGATGAGCAAGGAGCCTTCTGAGTCCAGAGGAGAACAAAAGGAAAACGAGATAGACAAATGGTACCAGGACACATGAGAAACCGTAGGTGTGACACAGATTTGTATTCTCTTGCAAGGGGGAGATTAGGGTCTTTAAAGACCGACAATTGTTGACAGTTCAGTTGACATAAATTTTACTAATGTTCATGGAAATGTACTAGAACAATTTACCAAAGCCACTTGCAGCTGTTGAGTTAGAGTGAGACAGGAAGCCATTGTAGGAAGAAGAACCCACGAGGTTTTGTACTCTTGAATGTGAACAAATGCATATTTTAAAACTGCTGTATACACAGAGTGTCCCCCAGTGTGCCAATTTTTATTTTTCTTTCAAGTTATTCTTTCAAAGCATAAAAAACTACAGCAGATTTTGTGATTCCAGAAAGCCTTCTCAAACTCTCTGCTTTCTCCGTTTTAAGACTGTGCTCCTTGGGCTCACAGGCTTTTATTTCTAACAATGTCATATATTTTTTTAGGAAATTATGTTCTTTCATCCTTCCTCATGATGCTAGAATTAGACATTCTCATCTGGGGTGAGTCATAAGAGTCACAAAATATTCTGGAATGCCAAGGCTTTGCTTTCAGCTCTGGAGTGACAATGCCAAGGGCATGTAGAGTTTCTACAGATAATGGGTCGAATATAAAGAGCATGAAAAGTCAGCCTTGAAGGGCGTGAGATGCAGCTCGTGACATCTCTACGCTGCTGCAGCCAGTGTTTGCAAAGCAAGCCAGAGAGTTGGTGGTGGGAGGGAAATACCTTCATAGATGAAATATCTCCTGTTGTAAAGGAGGTAACTGGATGGCTTTCCATCCAGAAACTTCTTCAAGTAGCTGAGCAACACAGATTGTTCCTGAAGGCTGCTTGTGGCAATGGGGATAGTTGCAAATAATGGTTGGGGCACTCAGAAGCATTCAGAAAAGACAAGGTAGGGCTTTTTAACAAGCATGAAAGCTGGAAGAGAAGGAACCCAGCATTGATAGAACTCTTGAAGGATAAAGATAAATTGTATTTTATATAAAAGGTGACTTGTGAAATCCTGGGCTGGCATCTTGCATGAAATGACTCTGGATGAACGAGAGAAAGGACAAGGAGAGGAAAGCCCCTGGTGACTAAAGTCTCTCTCTACCTAGGGATCCAGCAGCAGAATGGCTCTGATGCCATAGAATACAGTGTTTTCACCAGGGTTTGTCCACTCCAGGTTGTCCAAGCTCAGTGTTTTACTTAGTATTTTCAGCTGACCCTCTTGCTGTGTATTAGCACCATTGCCCAAGATGACCATGGAAAATAGAGGCCATGGAGGTTCATGGAATAACAATTCTTAGAACGGTCTTGTGTAGACAATGCTGAAGCTTCTGTGCTGGCTGAGGGGAGTGTGACTTGTGCTTCCCCAGGCCACACTCCACTCCCCCCACTGCAAGCCTGTAGTTTCACAGTGACAATGATTTTTGAATCCAGAGCCCCATATAGACCAGCCCCTGGGATCCATTGACCCTAAGCCCCCTCGTTGGACCCTAACCAGCTCATCTACTCATGGCAAAAACAAAAATCAATAACAATAAAAAGATCTCTGAAGTTTTCTACCAACTTTTGTCATTACTTCTGAGACACTTCTGCTCCTCCCTTAGGGAGCTCCTCCCTGCTCCAGACCCTTCCTTGCTGAAGCCTCTTTGATCTTGCTCTCCATGTCCCTTTTCCCAGATGGATCCTTTGAATCTCTTCATTATTCTTTGGGTCAAGGTATGTGGTTACTCCTTCAGAAGTTCCAGAGTCACTTTTCATGAAAAGTCATTCCTAGCGGCTTCTCCATATAATCCATAACCATTTATTGAACACCTACAGTATATCAGAGCTTTTGGCAGAGGCCAAGCTCTGGTTTCTACCCATGCCTTATTTTTTTAAATTTATGAATATGCCAAAGCTTTAATGCCACAGCCTAAGCTAGAGCTCAAGACCCCATGGCTCCAATGGAAACATAAAAACCATAGAAGGGAGGCTAATGGTTGTCTAAGTCTGCAAGGGCTGCCATAACAAAATACCACAGACTAAGTGGTTTAAACAACAAAAACGTAAGTTCTCACAGGTCTAGAGGCTACAAGTCCAGGACCAAGGTGTCAGCAGGGTTGGTTTCTCCTGGGACCTCTCTCCTTGACCTGTAGATGGCCACCTTCTCTCTGTATCCTCACATGACCTTTTCTCTATGCACAAGCATGCCCAGTGTCACTTCGCTTCTTATAAGGACATCAGTCCTATTGGATCATGGTACCACCCTTATGACCTCAATTAACCTTAATTATCTTCTCAAAGACCTTATCTCCCAACACAGCCACGTTGGATGCTAAGGCTTCAGCATATGGACTTGTGGTGGGCAGGGGAAGGGAGCACACAATTCAGTCTGTAACATAAGTAAGTTTTTTTCTGCAAATAGTAGGTACTCAGCTCTTACATTGTGTTGTCCAGAGGAAGAGTGTCTCCGGTGTCTATTCTGGAGCTCAACTGGGACCCAATTTCAACAGTAAACACAGAAATTATGTCCAGTTATGTGCATCAATTCAAAGACAACTACTCTCAAGCTCAAAAATTGGTTTAAGATTATGTGGGTCTATTCTGCCCAAGTTAATTACTATGTAAGAAGTACCAACAGCATGCATTAAACCAGGCTATATTATTGCAGGGCACACAAGGCTTTTACATGCTTATTATCATTGGCAATGACATTGACATCACTTCCCTCTTTTGTTTATCCAGAGCACAGTGAATGAACAGGCACTTAGCGTTGCCTAGGCCTTAAGTCAAAAGTCTTCAAGGCCACCAAAATGCATCAGAAACTAAAATGCCAGGACACATGTGAGGCTCAGTGGTTAAACATCCATCTGCCTTTGGCTCAGGTCATGATCCCAGGATTCTGGGATCAAGTGCCACATCAGGCTCCCTGCAGGGAGCCTGGTTCTCCCTCTGCTTATGTCTCTGCCTCTCTTTCTCTGTGTCTCTCATGAATAAATAAATAAAATCTTTAAAAAAAAAAAGAAACTAGAATGCCTCCACCTTGTTTTATGAATCCCAGGGCAAGGTAAGCCACTTCTGCCTATGCTGAGAATTGTAAAAATCCAGATGTTCCAGAAAATATAAGTAAACAATAAATAAATGTTGTCACCCTTGAAATCAGCTCTTACCTGCCAACTGCATAATTACAGCCAAGATTCACACTTCAGGGAACCCCAGAAAAGGAGTTTCTGCTTCTTGTTACTCCTCAGTGTTTGGTTTGGTTTGATTTGGCTTCCACTTTTCTTGACTTATCACGGCTTCCAGCAGCTCTCCATCCTCTTCTCTCAAAGATTTTCCATCTTCCTTTTCACAAACTTAATGTCTCTCTGCTTTCCACCCCCAATCCTCTCCAGTCTTTGCTTTGAGTTCCTGCCTCCTGCAAGAAAATCCCTTTCGTCTCCTTCATGTCTCCCTCTACCCTCCCCACTGAGGCCCTCAGAGGCAGGTTCCTTCCAGAAAACCTGAGTTGATGTCTTAAACATACCTTTAGGAAGTGCCTTCTTTGCACATGAAGGTGCTTCTGGCAAGAACCAAGCATTGTCCATCATCTAGACCTGGAAGTTTCCATGAAAGCCTGCCCCTGAAATTGGAGAGGAGTACTGGGCATTCTCTTTGCAGAATTCTTTCATCTCAGAGAATTCCATTCTACAAGCACACAATGTTAGGTTGAAGCAGATCAAGCCTCAGCAGATGCCTTTAATAACTGTGTCTTCCCTCACAAGGGCTGTATGTTTGCAACTGATCAGACTTTTGAAAATAGAGATGTGCTTTGGTCTCCCTGATGCTCAGTTTCACAGTTTTAAACCATGAGCTCCCTTGTTGTTGAAGTTGGGTATCTATGGACCTGGTACCAGGACACTTTCTATCCATAGAGACAGAATGACTGGGGTTCCACTACGGGAATATATTACCTCTGCCTTCCCTGTGAGCCAGCAGCCTGACTCATCCTCAAACCCCAGCACTTGTGCAGAACGGAAGATGTGAACATGTGGAATGAGACTCAGGACTAGATAAACAAGTGTTAAATGACTAGAGAAGCTGAAGTTTCTCCAATAATGATTGTTAAGCTACTCTGATAAGGAAGTCTCAGACCAATTCTGGCCATTAAATAAATGCAGTAAAAAAAATAATAATAAATAATAAAAAAATAATAATAAAAAAATAAATGCAGTAACCCTAGAGTCAGAAGCCTCAAGAATGGATTGATTTAGTCCTCATAGAAGAAGCTTAGCCAATTGAAGGGGATCCTTGGTGACCTTGTCATCAGCAGAGTGGGGAGATATTTTTAAGTAAGTAACAATGATTTGTACAATTTGTATAGCAAGCAAACACAGTCAACTAGCAGAGGCATTGTACTTAGGTGTGAGGCAGATAAACTGCTGCCTCTAAGTAGAAGTTTCCAGAAATTACTCAAGACCAAAATTGACCTGGTGAATAAATATGACAATTGTCTCAATACCACAGCAGCTTTCAGGCAAAGGCCCAGAAGGATGTCCTGATGACTGAGCTGTTTGGGGGAGTTGCAGGGCATACACACATTTGTCTTCCTGTGGCTTGAGTATGATATAAACACAAATCTTTTTGCTAGAGAGAAAGGGGTTTGGGAGGTGGTCCTCTAAATGCTGGTTGACCCGAAAGGAGAAGTTCCTAAATGTGATGCCCAAAGTAACAGGAGGAAAAATAACTCTAAGAAGATAGAAGTGAAAAGAATGTCAAGAAGCTTGTGAGTGAAAAACACATCATATGAGGGTAGAAATGCACCCAGCCCTTAGCACGGTGTCTGGCACAAAATACTTACTCCGTGCGTGTGACTGAAAAAGCAAAAATCTAAATGAGTATGTGGAAAAGGTTTAATCCATTATATGTATCAGGAGTAGGTTCCTTCCACAGAAGGTGTATCTGGAGCTTCAGAAGGAAGCAGCATAAACATATCATAATGCACAGGCAAATAAACCTGGAAGGAAGAGACTCATCGTGGTAGCTGGAATCTCCCCAACTGGGGGTGGGGGCAGCTGTGGGTACACATAGCACAGCCAATGGGAAGTAAAGGAAACATGACGGGCACCTTTTCAGCATTCCCCAGACATCCTGAGAGCTACCCAGTGTATCTGATTCAGATGTAAACAGATAACATCCACAGGAGAGGCAAGCTTGAGTTTGGGGTAGAGGCAGTGTTTTCAGCATTCCTTCCACTGAAATCCATGACTGGGAGTAAAGGAGCCTTTAAGAAGTAAACAGTTGAAGTTACTGTCTAGAGAATACTCAAGAGTTCTCCATTTGAGGGTGAACATAGTTTTCACTCAGGACGGTACAATATTTACTTTGTAGGCCGACAGTGCAGTCCTGCTTGCTGCCCATCAAACACCAGTTTTGTGACCCTGCAGTCACAGTGACAACCAACAATTGCCACAACACAATTCCAGCTGCCTACCTGGGGAGTAATATCCAGTTGATTAGTAATGGATTCTCCTCAGGAACTCAGCTTAGTCTTCTGGATCATAGTCTGTTGGACTAAAATGATAGGCTTTTGGAAAAGGTAGGGTTTATCCTGTTAAATATCGGACTCATCTAGTTAGCAAGAGGTGATAATGTGTTCAAGATAACTTTGAATGATACTCAAGTGCAGAAAAGAGAAAAACTCAGACAAGCACTGTGTCATTGCCCAGCCAAGTTTGCTCCCTTCAAATGTTCACTCCATCACAGAACACCTACCGAGTGCTCAGAGTTCATAGACTGAGGTCCTATCCGTTTCACTTGCTTATGCCCTACTTCCATTCCAGGCTTGGCTGCCTCATTTCCATCCTTTGATGGAAGATGCTTTTCATCTTCCTCTCTGGCTGGTTCTCCTACTTCCATTCACTGAATAGCCAATAGCCAGCTCTCAGCCATGGCTTGGTTTTCTGGCTACTGCTTTCGTACTCTTCCTTCATCATGGCAACCCAGGCAGATCATCATGGAATGACCACTGTGACCAATATAGCCCTAGAAACCCCCAAATTTGGACAGAGTCCTTCAAGGCAGTCCTCTCCCAATCTTGGTTTAGTTTTGGTGGCACAGCTAAAACAGGACACAGAATGAACAAAGAGTAGTAAAATGGGCTCCCAAGTATTCTCAGGAAAGAATAGAGAAGAAGAACATTTAAAACAATGCTTATAGCTTCACAGTTCATATGCCAGAAACCAGAGTAAGAGTCATAAGATAAAATTCTAAGAATACGAAATAAATGTGATCTCATGGGTTCAACTGAATCGGTGGCTCATGGAACTAAAAAGTCTAGGGGTAGATCTGGTTTTATTTTTATTTTTTTTAAAGATTGTTTTTTCATTTTTTTTTAAGATTTATTTTTATTTATTTATGATAGACAGAGAGAGAGAGAGAGAGGCAGAGACACAGGCAGAGGGAGAAGCAGGCTCCATGCCGGGAGCCTGACGCGGGACTCAATCCCGGGACTCCAGGATCGCACCCTGGGCCAAAGGCAGGCACTAAACCACTGAGCCACCCAGGGATCCCCTAGATCTGTTTTTAAACGAGGTGAATCTAGGTCCCTGGGTGGCTCAGTCAGTTGAGAGTCTGACTCTCAGTTTTGGTTCAGGTCATGATCTTAGGGTCGTGAGATTGAGCCCCACATGGGACTCTGTAGTGAGCATGGAGCCTGCTTAAGATTCTCTTTCTCACTCTTAACTACAGGAAACAAACAGGGTTTCTGGATGGACAGTGGGTGGGGGGATAGGGTGACTGGGTAATGGGCATTGAGGAGGCACAGAATGTAATGAGCACTGGATGTTACATGCAACTGATGAATCACTGAACTCTACCTCTGAAACTAATAATACACTATATGTTAATTGAATTCAAGTAAAATGATTTTTTAAAAATAAAAAAATCTTCCCTCTCCTTCTGCCCCCTCCCTCTCCCTTTCTAAAATAAACAAACAAGGTGGATCAAGGAGTTCAGTCAGTAAAATGGGTGTAAACTGTCTTCGTCTGGCTTTCTTCTGTGTTGTCTTCATTCTTTAAAAAATTTCTACCCTGGAAAGTGATTGAGATAGCCACAGAAAGAACAGTTTGCCTTCTATGACCTTCAAACACAGTGTAAATAATTCCTGTTATTCAACGATTTCAGAAAAAGTCCTGGTCCCTCATTCTTCCTGTTTAATATGTTACATATGCCTGAACTATTCACAAAGCTCAAGAGTTTGAAGCACTGTTGTTGGCTCCTAGATAGCCAAAGGTGGGAAGGATGGCTCCCCAAAGGAGAGCCAGAATGCTGCTATCAAAACAAGAGACTAGGAAGTCCGAGTTACCAAAAACAACAGGTGTCTGGGACATTGGTCAGGAACTCTTGACTTGGGTTTGGTAGTACAATTTTATTTTTTACTTGTGTTTTTGTATGTATATGTGCCCATAAGCTTTCTAGAACGTAAATTCCACAATCTACAAAGGCAGCAATTTTTTAGTACACTACTGCATTGCCATGTTCTAGAACAGTGCCTAGCACATAGTGGCTTCCCCCTAAATAGCTAATGAATATATGAATATGGAAATCCATGAATATGAAGGGAGAGATCAGAGGAGAGTGTGCAGGTAGAGACTCTATGCTATGCTGCAGACTGCCCTGCTGGATAGAGGACACCACTAATGCTTTCCTAAAATCTGCCCATTACTAGTGATGGATTTAAACTCTCCAGATAGGTGCTAAAGACAGTACACTAGCTGCACGGTTTCTTTGATTTATTTTGCTAATAATTTCATTTTCAGAAGGTAGAGAAAGTTGTGTCCCTGAGAAATGCCTCTGACCAAATAGTAAGAACCATTTAAGATCAAGCGAGAAAGAGATAAAAACTTTGAAAGACAGTGGTCATATCATCAAAGTTTTAAGGGTATTGGTAGACATTCACTTCAGGTATCACTTCTAAAAATGCAGATATGATGATTCAAAATTTCACAGTGACACATAAACAAGATTTATCTGGAAAACTATGAATAAAAAGAGCAGTGAATGGAGAATACATATGCCAGATATAAAAACCTATTCCAAGACAGTAACAAAGAAAAAGTATGAGACTACCTCAAAACAGACAGACACATCAATGGAACAAAATAGAAAATGTAGAAATAAATAAAAATGCATCCATAGGTGACATTTCCAGTGAGTGAGGAGAAAGTGGATTACTTAATCAATCGTGTTGAAGTCACACAGAAGCCATCTTGAAGAAGTAAAGTTGGATCAATACCTCACACCTTATACTAGATAAATTCCAGGTGTAGAAAATCGAAACCCCAAAGTGGTAGGAAAAAGTTTAAGGGAATTATTTAGTGACTTTAGAATAAGAAAGACTTTTCCAACTGTGACATAAGATTCAGGGCCCATTAAAAAAAAAAAAAAAAAAAAAAAGATAATACATTCCACTATGGAAAAAAATAAAATAAAACTTCTCCATGCAATAAATGTTATGAGCAAAGTCAGAAAGACAAACAGCAAATCAGGAAAACTTTTACTTCTTCCACCATAGACAAAATCTCAGTTTCCCTGATAGATAAGTTCAAATTAATTTTTTAAAAGACTATCAGGTCATTCAAAAGTGGGCAAAGGATATAAGCAGTTCACAGAAAAGTAAATACAAAAAGGCTCTTCAGGACTCCTGGGTGGCTCAGTGGTTGAGCATCTGCCTTCAGCTCAGGGCATGAGCTCAAGGTCTGGGAAGTAGCCAGAAATCTGCTTCTCACCTCTCCCTCTCCTGCTCCCCCTGCTTGTGCACTCTAAATAAATAAATAAATAAATAAATAAATAAATAAATAAATAAAATAAAATCTTTAAAACTGCCCTGAGATACTATTTCTTGGTCAGTCAGATTGGCAAAGATCCAAAAGTCCAATAATGTCCAGAGTTGGTAAGGCCTGAAGTATATAGGGAACTCATTTATCACTGGAGGGGAATAAATTGGAAGGCTACAAAGGTCAGTATGGCAATATCTATTAGAATTACAAATGTGTCTCTCCTTTGACCCAGCAATTCCATTCCAAGACCTTTATCCTACAGTTATACCCACATATATGCAAAGTGATGTATATACAAGATTATTTGTCACAACGTTGTAGGAGCAAAAGATTGGAGACTTCCTAAATGTCTATTAAAAAGGGACCCAGACAAGGCAATATTATTCAACTGTAAAAAAGAATGAAAGATCTCCAAACTGTACTGATGGTTGAAAAAAATTAAAGTGTGAAACGATGTGTAAAGAAGAGGAGGGGAAATACATATTTACATTCTATTCAAGTGCATAAAAATCTCTGGATGGACCTTCAAAAAAAATCAGGTCACTAAGGCCAATTTATATTCAAGGAGAGAGGAATCAGATTCTATCTTTTGATGGGAGGAAAGACCTATCTAAAAACCACACTTAGTTTTTATACTGTTAGAATTCTGAACCACATCATTCAAATATTCAACCAAATATAATTCAAATATTAAATTAATCATTTTTTAAAATAGCCTCCACCCCCAGCTTAGAGCCCAATGTGGGGCTTGAACTCACAACCCAAAATCAAGACCTAAGCTGAGATCAAGAGTCGGATGCTTAACTGAGCTACCCAGAGGCCCTAAAATCAGTCATTTCCTGAAAGTGAATACTTATGGGTTCACTGGTTGCAGTGGTTTGTTTTCATTAAAAGAAAATTCCGGGATCCCTGGATGGCGCAGCGGTTTGGCGCCTGCCTTCGGCCCGGGGCGCGATCCTGGGGGCCCGGGATCGAGTTCCACGTCCGGCTCCCGGGGCGTGGAGCCTGCTTCTCCCTCTGCCTGTGTCTCTGCCTCTCTCTCTCTCTCTCTCTCTCTCTCTCTCTCTCTGTGATAACTATCATAAAATAAATAAAAATTTTAAAAAAATAGAAAAAAAAATAAAAGAAAATTCCAATTTTCTTCAGAATTTTTTGCAATTTAGGCTTGATTTCAGCCTAAATTGGTTACTTGTGGGGATCCTAGCTAAACCAAGCAGACAGAGAAAGATGTTCTACATATGGTAGTTAATGATGAGGTAGTTGTTATGCTCTTCTTTATACTCCTTTGTAATTTTTAATATTTCCTCAATGAGCAAAAATTACTTCTATAACTAGGAAAAATGTTATTTAAAATTCATGATTTTTTAAAAATTCACATGTTACTTAAAATTCATATATTGCATATTGGCCTTGTCTTCCAATGAAGGTCAATTACTAGAAAAATATTACTTTTGCTGATGTAGTGCTAAGTGGAAGGATGCTAGTTGGAAAATCTAAATAAGAATCATCGTTGTCTCTATTTAAGAAAGGAAGGAAGGAAGGAGGGAAGGAAGGAAGGAAGGAAGGAAGGAAGGAAGGAAGGAAGGAAGGAAGGAAGGAAAGAAGGAAGGAAGGAAGGAAGGAGGGAAGGAAGGAAGGAAAGGAGGAAGCTATGATGGACGGATAGAAATAGAAGAGCCAGCAAAGGCTGAAGTGAGCATGGCTGCAGAGGTTGCAGAGTAAAGTCACTGGGAGCAGAAAAGAGCCAAGAAGAGATCACCAAAAAAAGGATGCTGGGGACCTAATGTAGTAGATATTAGATACGCTTAGCATGCCATATATTTTTAAATGGAATGTTATGATGTTTGGCTTATATGTGCATTTCTTCTCAATTTCTTTATGAAAGCATCAGTAATTTTGCATGTCTGTATATCTATATATCAGAGCCCCAAAAGAAATTTAGCAGAAGAGGAGCCTAGAAGAGACCTTCAGCTAGGGAAGGTCACGCCCAACAGAGTCACTGGAAGTGTAAGCAAGCCAGCCGGCCTGAGTATGAAGTGACACATAGGGAGGGGCAGGAGATATGCTAACAATAGGCGGGAGACATCGTGGGGACCACTGTGCCCTGTAGGACATGTGGACTTGACCTCATAGCTTATGTGGAACCGCCAAAGAGCTTCAAGTGGGCATTTCTTACATTTGTCACTAAGACTGACTGTGTGGCTGCAGCTGGAGGACAGCTCACAGTGGTCAAGATTGGAGACAGGGAGACAGATCAGACTTTTATTTTACAACAAACCTCATCCAGGTGGTGGATGAAGAAGGCAGAGTAGAGTCATGGTGCAAGGGTGAAAGAAACACACCGGTGTGGGAACTTTTCAGAGGATAGAATCAGCAAGCTGTAACGATGGGTTCAATTGAGGTCAGATGAGGGAAGGGTGTTAGGGATGCTTCTTAGAATGGATACTGTTGACAAATGAGAAAAAAAGACAAAGCATATTTAAAGAAGACCAATTGTGTATGCCTTGCTTCTATTTCACTTTCTGTTTCTTTATTGTGCAACAGTATGAGTTTGGTTCTGAGGTTACATTTGCACTTTTTATGAGGCACACAGGTAGAAATGTTTAAGAAGTGGTTGGGTCTTCCTTTCCAACTAGGGCCCGGCAGAATGGCTCCCGCAAAGAAGGGTGGAGAGAAGAAGAAGGGCCGTTCTGCCATCAACCAGGTAGTGACCAGAGAATACACCATCAACATTCACAAACGTATCCATGGAGTGGGTTTCAAGAAGCGTGCCCCTCGGGCACTCAAAGAGATCCAGAAATTTGCCATGAAGGAGATGGGAATTTCAGATGTGCGCATTGACACCAGGCTCAACAAAGCTGTCTGGGCCAATGGAATAAGGAATGTTCCAAAGCATATCCACATGCAGTTGTCCAGAAAACGTAAGGAGGATGAAGATTCACCAAGTAAGCTCTACATGCTGGTTACCTACGTACCGGTCACCACTTTCAAAAATCTACGGACTGTTAATGTGGATGAGAACTAATCGCTGATTATCAAATAAAGGTATAAAACTGAAGAAAAAAAAAAGTGGTTGGGTACCTGGCCTACAGTTTGGAAAAGAAGCATAGAAATCATTAGGATATAGGCAAATAAGTGCTAGAGAAGAGATGGGTTTGCCCCTGGAATATCAGCTCAGTAAGAAGGATGCAGACTCAGGCATGATGCCCTTGGAAAGTGATGTTTGGAGATGCAGATGTGACTCTAGGGTGTATGGCTGGCGTGACTGATTGCCTGATGACCCCACTATTTAAGTCAGGCACCTTCAGTTGCAAAAACAGAGACTCCCTCAATATATCTCAAGAAAAGTGGGGTTTATTGGAAAAGTCAGTTGACCAGAACCTTAGAAGATGAGGCAGGTCCAGGGGTCTCTGTCTCTCTCCAACCTCATTTCTCTCTGTGCATCTTCTTCATTGTCTCAGTACCAACCAAATTTATGAGTTCTTTTTTAAGACTAACTACCCCAAGATTTAGAAGGTGTATAAATGTCTTGAAACCATAAGCCAGATGACATATATGTATTCATTTGTACATTTCTCTGGGAGGAAAGAGTCCACACCTTTATGACCTTCTCAGAGTGATCCCAGACACACAAGAAGCCTTCAGACCTCTTCCTCATCTGTCTCTCTCCCTAGGCAGAGGTAAGCTTTGGCCTACCTCAGCCCCAACTCAACGTGATGATATCCTTTCACTTTCCAGACCTATTACAAATTTTATAATTCTTTTCACTTTTGTCATTTCAGATTGGTCTAGCTTTTTTGCATTAGGCCAAAGATGATAGGAAGGCTGCTCCTGAGTCAGGATGAGCCAGCAAGGGGGAGCAGTGACAGATGTAAAGCCAGACTCCATAAGTAGGTTAGGTAAGGGAGTTACCCTTAAAAAAAAGACAGTAGAGCCAGGATGGCAGCCACTAAGAAGAAATAGCTTCTGTATCAGGCACATTGGCTAGAATGATCAACCTCTGGCTGATTGAAATGAGCTGATATTAAGCTGGAAAGAAATCACTGATGGAATTCTACAGAAATTGTTCCTCGCCATATCTTTTCAACACTTTCTGCCAGTAAGAGCATATCAAACATGAGTATCAAATCTGCATTTATCAGAAAGCTTGGAACAACATATAGCATATTTGAATACAGACCTCAAAAAGAGCTTGGCAAATTGGAGTGACAATCTAAATCAAAGACGATTAGATTTGGGGGAACAGAATATAAAATACCATATTTAGAATCACTGAAATCAAACACACAACTGCAACATCAGAAAGAAGAGGCCTAACTATATGTTCACCTATAGATTCAAATAATCTCTAACTAATTTGAGCCACTAGCATAAAATGATTGCAAAAAAGAAAAGAAAATGTGTTGTATTAATAAATGTCTAAATGCCTAGATCCAAGTATAATGGCCTGTTCGTCATTGACTAGCTAATATCCGTCTACATGTAGATCTTGGTTCCTGGGGTCATAATTTTGTTTAATGTAGTAAGATTTTTCTTCCTTAGAGCAGTTTTAAGTTTGCAGCAAATTTGGGGGATGGTACAGAGATTTCCCATACGCCCCTGGTCTCCCCCCTGCCCACGCATTGCCTCCTCCCTTCCCAACAGCCCCCAGAGTGATAAGATGACTAACATCAATGAACCTACGTTGACATATTAGTACCACCCAAGACCCAGAGTTTACATTGCAGTTCATTTGTGGTGTTTGCACAATCTAGGGGTTTCTGGGGCCACATTTTGAGAGATACAGTGAGCACCACAGACTGTGCTCCTTAGACTGGCCTGCCCGGCTCTGATAAGGATTTCTTTCCTCCTAATGCTCACCCATGCTCTATCCCTTCTGGATCCTGAGCAAATGATACCTTTCCTCCTGCATCTGGGCCACTTCTAGCACTTGCCCTCCAGTTATGTTGGAGAGATCACTCCATGTCCTGGACACAGCCTTGGTCTTTGCTATCACACACCTCACTCTTCACTCGGAAACAGACTCCTAGAAGTTCTAGGGAGCAATCATGAGGGCTGACTGTTTAGTCTTTATGGTACCCACACATAAGAAACTGAGGCAAGGAATCAAGTCTTGAAGTAAGTGATTGGTACGGTCAGGGTTCAGACTCCACATATTTGACCCTAAAGGTGTGTCAAGCCCCAGTCCACCTTTTTTGGTTCCTCTGTGAGCTATGCCAGTGCAAGATCCCAGAAACCATTTTGAAACAGCCTGTTCTGTCTGCTTGGAATTCTTGTTTTTCCCCCATGCAAGTTGTCAGCCCCTGTTTCCTCCATCCACCAGACCTCAGTGTCTGTCTCTCTGCCCTTCCCTGCTTCTGCTCACCCTCCCTCACATACAGAGTCAACTCAACAAAACGTTTTATTTTTATTTTGGCACCTCATTTGGGTCTGTGAATCTTGAAGTTGAAGAATACTGCAAGACACAATAACCTTCAGTTACAGCTTGGAAAGGACGGGGGTTTGAGGCTGTCCTTGGATGAGCTCATCACGTAAGTCTGCGTAACCCATACATCATCAGTGAGATCAACTCACTTCCAAACCCAGCTGTGAATGTCCAAAGACTGGTACATTTCTTTGCACATGGGATAAAATTGATCCACATCAGAAACTGGGTAAACTGCCTATGTGGGAACCATGCAACAGACCAAACAAAAACAGACAAAATCCTCTATAGGCACAGGCTCGTCAAGAAGAAACTCCAACTTTTGAAGAAATCACAGCTTGGGGACCTGGGTGGCTCATTCTGTTAAGTGTCCAACTCTTGACTTCACTCAGGTCATGATCTCTGGATCCTGGGATCCAGCCCATACTGGATACATACTGGATACATACATGGAGACATTGAGCTCCATACTCAGTGTGGAGTCTGCTTGAGGATTCTCTCTCTCCCTCTCCCTCTACCTTCCCCCCATCTCATGCTCTCTCTGTCTCTTTCTTATTCTCTAAAATAAATAAATAAGTCTAAAAAAAAAAAAGGAGGAGGAGGAGGAGAAGGAAAAGGAGAAGAAATCATAAGAGTATTGTTTGAATTTCCCAAACTGTATAGGGGGAGCTGGAGGCAGAAGTGAGGCCAAGTCATGCAGGAGAGTAAGGGCCAGTCAGATGGAGCTGGCATAGCCACGGAAGCAGTAAGATTTGAAAAGACCAAGTGTAATATCCAACAGAGCCAAATGCTTATGCTGGGTAAATGAGACTCTGGGGTAGACCAACCCTTCTTCTGACAGCAAAGAAACAGGGCAGGAGTGCCGATCTGAAGCAAAGCTTTAGCCAGATCCAGGGTTGTACGGGTCCCATGGGACAGGAGGCCAGCCTCAAATGGCAGAGCCTATAAACTCTGCATAGTCACTATTCCCTTCCTCAAACCTACTGGCAAGGCCAAGTATACATTTTCTGGCTAATGATCTATTAGGATGCCAAACTAAACTTCATTTTCTGTTTGAAAGATTTTTCCATTTCTGGCTCTAGCAGAAGCCTTGGCAGTTTCACCCAGAGTTCTTCTTACACACAGTAATAACAATTAACCAAAAGCAACTATGTGCCTTAGGGTATCAGAGCCCCATAGAAGGTACAAATGAGTCCCAAGGCAGCCAGGGAGTCAGGCGAGGGGCACATCTGCTCATTTTCCCTTCCAAAATAATTGCAGCACTAAGATCCTATCCATGCTTGCCAGGAAAGCACTGCCCAGTAACTGGCTGTGGCCAGCAGTGACCACACATCGTTCACCACATAGCAATTCAGGATGATGTCCCATACAACGAACAGTACATACATTGAGTTGTAATGCACTTCAGACTCTTATGGCTGATGTGCACTTAAGTAAAAGTTACAGTCACTCTTGGAGAGCATAATGAAAAGTTGGTCTTTTTTGAAGGGCTATGAACTATTAAATTGGTCCAATAACATCTCTCCCTGAACCTTACCCCACTACCCACCAAGTCACAGAGGGGACACAGGTTATGTGTTATGTTACTCCTCCAGCCAGAGGATGACATCACTCATGCCCCTGTAAAGAGGCCTTTCAAGCTTTTCTCCAGCATGAGCCCCTTTCCTTTCACACAGTCTCTTAAAAAAACATGCTATCAAAAAAAAAAAAAAAGAAAGAAAGAAAGAAAGAAATGCTATCCACACTATCACTGCCAGGCAATCAATCAAAAAGTCTAGTAAAATGAGGAACTGTAAAAAGAAAAGAAAGATTGATATGTACAATCAATAAACCTTTTGCTTTAATCTAAAACCAAATGTACATTAATTGGCCAGTCTTTCCTTGAGCCAACAATGCCTGATTTCCCTCTGACCACAGTCAACTAGGAAAGAAAGAGAAATGTCACAACATTCCCACAATTAGTTCCCTGAATAATCGGAAGATGATCCTGGCTGAGAAGTCACCTGAGGGTTTAGTTCATCCAACTCCTTCAATGGAATTGAACATGATGTATAATTTTTATCATTTTACAGATAAATAAAACGAAGTCCAACCAAAGGTGTTAGCAAGCCCAGGAAAACCCTATCTTCAGTGTCTCCAAAAAGGGATGTCAAGGATGAACAATGATCTACTCTCTAGAATTCTAAAAAGATTCAGAAGTTAGAGTGTCATTGAAGGCAGGAGGGAGGCAGGAGACTGGAAACCGAAGGATTGACTGGAAGTCATGACAGGCAAGATCTCCCAGACAGTTCCACTGGCTTGTCCAGCCAGGCAATTGATCTCCATCCCCACCCACCAAGTGGTGCATGGGTCTTATTTGAGAGGCTCCAAACCCAAACCACTGGGTATGTTGGAGGGCAAGGGAGTGCACCCTACTGACATCAAAGCATTGGGTAAAAGCCCACATGCTGAACCCTGAGACCCTACTGCCACCTCATCAGCTGCTCAAATCTGAGAAGGTTGGCAGCCATGCAGTTACCCTAAGAAACTGGAGTGTGACAGGAGGGAAGGATGTGTGCTAAGACCCGGGGGTTCAGAAGGAGCTACAACTGGACAAATGGGGAGAACAGTGAGCCATGAGAACAGTGATGTGGGCAGAGCCAAAATAGGGAACTTGAACCTCATCTTCTAGCCTAGAAGGAATTGCAGAGGGCTCTAAGAAGCAAAGCAACACGATCACATCACCATTTTAATGAGATCATTCTGGTAGTCGAGTAGGATCTAGATGGTGAAAGAGTTAAAGTTGGGAATGTTTGGTTGGGTACACATGATGATAGCAACACCTCAAAGAAGGCATGTATACAAGAGGGGAAAGAGCAGGTTTGATACAGGAAAGAATACAGTGGGAAAGTTAAAACACAAAACCAGAGCCAGATAGCCTCTCACTGACCTCTTATTCCAAATGGCAGGACTCCAAACTCGCGATGTCGCCCCTGAAACTTACCAGTTAATAGATCCAAGAACAGCCCAAGCCATTGATTGTAGAGGAGTAAAAGGGATTGAGTGCAATAGTTCCTGTTATATTTTCAACTGCTTGCCCATCCCTTGCCAGGAAATGTCACTTAATTTGGGGGTAGATGGGTTTGCCAGGAAATATGCCCTAATAGAGTAGAGCTGAGGAATGGAGGTCAGCTTTACAGTCATGAAATAGCTAGATTTTCCAGAAGCACCAGAAGTCCTCAGGCCATGTCCTTCAAGGGCAACTATCTATCAAAGTGATACCCATACAGCCTCTCGCCAGTGAGCACACCAGTGACAATGACATGTGGGCAAAGAGTTCTGGGTGCACAGCTGAGCAACGCCATGAGCTACATAGCTTGGGAGAAGAGGTTGAGGCTCTTCTACAAACATCTGCAGCAAGGCCTGAACATCGAAATTAAAGCTGAGCACCTACGAAGACCCTCACTATATCCTCCCATGGCCTGGAGAGTTCCTGGACTTTCCATGCCACATAGAGAATTGACATTACTCCCAAGAGAACGAATTCCAATGAACTCCTGCTTGGCACTGGAGAGGACTTTAGTTATGACCAAGCAAATGACAAAAACAGAATGCCATTCTTGCCTTAGACAATTATCACCTAGAGGAATAGGGCAATCACTCTTTTTCAGTTTGGAGGCTGAAAATAGATGCCAGCTAGTATCTTCAGCTGATCTCAAAAACAGCCCTGCCTCTGATTCGAGCCATGCCTGAAGGGAGCTGGAACCAGGAAGAGGTCATTCATCTGGCATGCAACATTTGAAGTGATGCTAGAAAACTCAGTAATCAAGATAAATAATGCCTTCATGTGGTATTTTAAAAATCAAAATTAATGTGAAAAAATCAATGATGAATGACAGACCAAAAGTTTGTGAAAAAGTGCTGTGCTGAGTCACATTGGAGACCGAGGCAAAAAAAAAAAAAAAGGAAGATCAGTAACGTCAATTGTTTATATATTTAAAATTTTGATATGTTGGACACCTGGGTGGCTCAGTGGTTGAACGTCTGCCTTTGGCTCAGGTCGTGATCCCAGAATCCTGGGTTCTAGTCCCACATCAGGCTTCCCGCAGGGAGCCTACTTCTCTCTCTGCCTATGTCTCTGCCTCTCTCTGTGTCTCTCATGAATAAACAAATAAAATGTTTAAATAAATAAATAGATAAAGTTTTGATGTGTTACTTATTGTGTATTTTTTGCATTAATTTTTATTCTTAAAAATATATTACATTAAAATATTGTAGCTTGAGTATTGACTTTTTGGAAGACCTCCTTAAATCTTATAACAGAGACAAGCATCTTGCTTGCCTGACTCTCAGCCTGGCCATGTGGGCAGGAATGTATCTTCTCTCCCAGCCTCATCCACCCCCACCCATCCCTACACACATGCACACACACACACACACACACACACACACACACAAAATGGCATGGAGAAATTAAAAGCTACTCTTTGGAAACGTAAGCACACATCCTGTTCATTTGTAGAGGTTATAGAGGGCATTCTTGAAACAACTCTTCTCATTTATTGTTTCAAGAGTGTTGCTGTTCACCTTTAAATACACACCTGAGATCAGCGTTTGTAACAGAGCTGTACCCTCGGGTTGTGCTCACACACAGAAAGGAGGAAAATCAATTTCAATCCCCGAAGGACAGAATTACTGGTGCAGAAGGTCAGTAAATGCTAGCACTGCTCAATGGGCCTGGAACAAGATCCTTGTCCGCACTGCTTCGCTGCACACCCAGTGGAGGGAGGAGGGAAGACTGGAGACTCTCATTCTCACCAGGGAAGAGAAAGATGTCGCTTGTACAAGCCACAGGATAAATACTTTAAACAGCGAAGGGGAAGAGGCAGACACATGCACGTGCAATGTGGAGTCGCAGACTTATGTTTGCACCTAACGCTCTAGAGAAATTGGCCAAGACTGGCTCAACCAACTGAAAATATTACTGCTGTAATTCTGTCAAGGTCACTTGTCAGGCTGGGTTATCTACTTCCCAAGGGCTTGCTGCACAGATCAGCCTTACCAAAGGGACATAACTCATGGCCATATCTCAGGAAAACTTCCCAGGCCTGGCTGCCATTTTGTGCACGCCCTTCCCTGCTCAGGTGTCAGATTCAGACCATCTGCAGTCTATAGGCAGAGCTTGGAGCCTGTACCAGTGGTCACGGCAGTCCTGAGCCCTTCCAGATGTCTGTGGACTGGTGCCACTTCTGTCACCTAAGAGATTATTACAAATATTTTATTGGAAAGCTCATGAACAGTAACCAGATCTGTGGCTTGGAGGGACGGCAGAGGGAGACAGCCAGGCTTTGCTTGTCGATGTGTCAGAGCTGTGTACCTGTTCCCAGGAGCACACACATTTTCCCCCCGTGGGAGGAGTAGGGTTTCATGGAAAGAGCCAGAGTGTGGAAGTCAAATAGATCTGCAGACCCAAGTCTGAATCCTGGCTCCACTCATGAGCTATGAGACCCAGGGACATGATTTAACCTCTCTGAGGTTCAGTTACCTAATCTATAAAGTGAGGGAAGGCTAATGGATGTGAAGTGCCTGGCGCAAAGCCCATGCTCCTCACGTGTGTACTCCAGCCCCTGTTCTCACAAAGACTTGCCACAGAACCTCTGTCGTCTCTTCCTCCTTTTAATGCCCAGAATCTCAGGGTTACTCTTGCTCCCTGTCATCACGTTCAAGGCCCTCTCCTTACCAAGCATTTGGGAATTGGGGACCATGGGATTGGATTTTCATGAGCAAAAAAATACCCAGATTCTCGAATCACATTCCCAGCCAGCATGAGGTTAGGCAGGGAGGCAGGGAGGAAGAACTAGAACAAAGGCACATCTCTTCCTCTCCCTTGTCCCTTTGTGCCCCTATCTTGTCCCCAGGACCTGGGAAACCAAGAAAGCAGTCCTCTCAGCCCCATCCCAGCCAGTCAGCTACAGTTCCAAGCTGAGTCATCAGGAAGGTCATGAAGGGCATGCAGGTTCTGAGGCTCAAGGAGATGGCTGGACACCTGGTCTCTTTTTTTTTTTAAGATTTTATTTATTTATTCATTGGGGGAGGGGGTAGAGGGAGAAGCAGACTCCATGCAAGGAGCCTGACGTTGGACTCAATCCCGCCCGGGCTGAAGGCAGGCGCTAAACCACTAAACTGCTGAGCCACCTGGGCTGCCCATGGACACTGGTCTTACCTCCTCCCGCAGAAGGGATGGTGTAGGAACCCTAGGGAATGTTAACAGTACCCCTAGCACAATCAAGAGCCCTAGTATACCTAAGCTTAAAATATGAGGACCTCCTCTCTTTTTTTAACTTAAATTCAATTAGTCAACATAAAAAACATCATTAGTTTTAGATGTAGAGATCAGTAATTCATCAGTTGCTTATATCACCCAGTGCTCATTACATCACGTGCCCTCCTTAGTGCCTGTCACCCAGTTACCCCTTCCTCCCACCCGACCCCCTTCAGCAACCTTCAGTTTGTTTCCTGTATTTGTCGCTCATGGTTTATCTCCCTCTATGATTTCTTCCCATTCCGTTTTCCCTCCCTTCCTCTATAATCCTCTGTGCTGTTTCTTATATTCCTCATACGAGTAAAAACATATGGTAATTGTCTTTCTCTGATTGACTTATTTTGCTAAACATAATATCTTCCAGTTCCATCCACAATGATGTAAATGGTAAGATTTCATCCTTTCTTATGGCTAATATTCCATTGTATGTTTATATACCACATTTTCTTTATCCATTCATCTGTCAATGGACATCTTGGCTCCTTCCATAGTTTGGCTATTGTGGACATTGCTGCTATAAACACTGGGGTGCAGGTGCCCCTTCAGATCACTACATCTATAACTTTGAGATAAATACATAGTATCACAATTGCTGGGTCACAGAGTAGCTCTATTTTTAACATTTTGAGGAACCTCCATACTGTTTTCCAGAGTGGCAGTACCAGCTTGCATTCAGTGCAAGAGGGTTCCCCTTACTCCACATTCTCGCCAACATACATTGTTTCCTGACTTGTTAATTTTAGCCATTCTGACTGGTGTGAGGTGGTATGAAGACCTTTTCTTAAACAAAAAACTCAGACTCACTTGAGGGCAGTGAGAAAGATGATTTGGAATTACAAATGCCCATCCAAATCTAGGATATGTGGCAGCCAACTTCAGTAAGCCTCCTGGGGGAGATTATTGAGAGACCTTAAGTCTGATGGGTCAGACTCTTCCTGGGATTAAGAGTCTTTTTAAAAAAAAAAAAAAAGATTTTATTTATTTATTCATGAGAGACACAGAAAGAGGCAGAGACAGAAGCAGAGGGAGAAGTAGACTCCATGCAGGGAGCCCAATGTGGGACTCGATCCTAGGATCTCGGGATCACACCCTGAGCTGAAGTCAGATGCTCAACCACTGAGCCACCCAGGTACCCCTGGGATTAAGAGTCTTAAAGATGGGAGATAAAGTCTGCCCCAGCATTTGATGCCCCATGTGGGCGGGGCAGGCCTCCTGCAGTAACAACTCTGGTGTGTTCAAGAAAAAAATTATGTATGATACCTGCTGAAGATGATAAGGCAGGCCTTATTCAACCTGGGCTACTACAGTGGACCTTGCGGTAGAGGAGAGAGATTGGACTCAACCCTGCCTCTAACAAGAACTAGTGAGGATTTGCAGCAAAGGAGCAGAGTGGGGGTCAGTGGTTGGAAAATTTTAAGAGGATACCTCAGCAATAGGGGGGATTCTTGCTAGACCAATTCCACAGAATCTCCACCGAAGACAGGCCACCCCAATATCAGTGTGGTACCAAGAGGAGTCAGACAACAAGGGTGGGGAATCTTTACTAAGCTGACTTCATAAGATTTTGATCACTTTACTCAAACTGGATTCTATAAGAATAGAACGGGAAGCCAAGGCTGGGTCTAGTCCAGCAGAAGGCTCTGAGGAGCCTGGCTAAGGTTTGGTCAAAGGAGAGAGTCTTTGTCTAGTGTCTGGGCCCTACCGCGGGCTTTGGATAATTGCAGAGGGACAATATGTTTCTGAACACAGCACCAGGGTGGTGGAAAATGCCTCAGTTCTAGGAAGAGAGGAAAGACATTTCAAGAAGTTAACTTATTTAGGGAGCTTTTATTGGTAAGAGAAGCCTTTCCAAGTTTCCTGGCCTCAGCGGTTGTAGGAGGAACAGCCATAAATGGCACTGGTCAGCCTCCGACAGGTAAGCAGCAGGTATAGGGGATGCAGTTGCTGAATGAGTCCAGCAGTGGCAGAGCGAGAGTAACATGGCCATCCAAGAGGAAAACATGGTGGTGGCCAAGAGTAGTGGTGAACCACTCAGGACCCACAAGGAGTTGGTTCTGTGTCTGGGATACCAGCCATATGTGGTGGGGGAAACTCAACATTAAAGATATTTTTATCATTGGGGCACCTGGGTGGCTCAGTCAGTTGAGCATCCTACTCTAGATTTCAGCTCAGGTCATGATCTCAGGGTTGTGGGATCAAGCCCTTCATTGTCAGGCTCCATGCTCGGAGAAGAATGTGCCTGAGATTCTCTCTCTCTCTCTTTCTCTCCCACTGCCCCTCCTCCCCAATTGCTTATCTCTCTTTCATAAATAAATAAACAAATCTTTTTTAAAAAATACTTTTTTTTTATCATTATCAAAGCTAATACTATTTCCTTTGGTTGTATAGAGCCTGAGGGAAAATAAGAAGTTATACTCAAAACTTGTTAGCATTGAAAAAAAAAAAAAGAAAAGATAATCAGCCACTTGGCAAAAATTGTTTCAGTTTGGGTCAGTTAGAGCTGATGCATTTAACTGGGTGTCAGAGATCACTATCCAAGGAGGCAAGGTTGCTGGTTTCTCCCTTGGCCCAATCTGATAGGAGCACCTTCCATTTTTTTTTCTTTGCACTGCATAGCTCCCAGCCTGTGAAATTGGCTCCATTGACAGCTGGAGCTGCCTCCAGTGGCTCCCCATCTCCAGGCCGCTGGATGTGGGCCCTGCCTCTGATGGCAAAGGCAGACAAGGAAGCAGCCCGATTGGCCATGGCTGGCTACTACAGGCAGGCTGCTACTGCTCTCACTCCCAGCAGCTCTTTGGGGCAGGGATGGGGGGGTGGGGTGCTAGGCAAGGAAAAAAGAAGAATCTTAGGGAGCAGGGTCAACCTGAGGCCCAGCAGAGAACGGAGCCACTTCTCAAACCACAGTCCCTGGCTGACTCAGCTATGCAGGATCAGTTGACCAAGGGATCTCCCTCGACCTCCCTCTCTGCCCCTCCCCAACCTGCCTCCCCCTCTTCATCCACTCTCCATAGGAAGGAGAGCCACTTACTGAACATGCACAAGCACTACTGATATACTACACATACTACATGCCAAGTGTTTTATTTTTAAGATTTTATTTGAGAGAGAGAAGAGGAGCATGAGCAGGCAGAAGGGGCAGAGGGAGAGGGAGAAGCAGACTCCTCACTGAGCAGGGAGCCCGATGCTGGGCTTGATCTCAGGACCCTGGAATCATGGCCCGAGCTAAAGGCAGATGCTTAACCAACTGAGCCACCCAGGGGCCCTTAGATGGCAGGTTTTGAAAAAAATACCAACTCACTGAATTCGTACAACAAGCCTATGAGAGTATCATTATACCCACTCAGCAGAGGAGTAAATCAAGACACAGAGAAGTCAACCGACTTGCCTGATACCACAGAGCTAGTAAAGGATAGAGCCTGGATTCCAACTCACATCTGTCTGACTCCAAAGACCATTTCTTTCTTGCCAGTATGGAGCCTGGCATGATTGTATTGCTTTATGTGTTGCCCCTCTTAAGACTCTGCATTTTTTTAAAAATAAACCCCAAAAGGGCAATACTGAACTCAAATGCAATAGATAGTCTCTTGCCCTAAATGTCAGCAACCTCAGCCAGGCCAGACTAATTTTCCCAGACTTTGGATCTGAATTCCTGTAGATTATTTTTCCTTCTTGCTACACTTGTTCTGGCTTCTGGATGCATTGCTTGATTTTCCTCACATTTCCTTATACGGATTAGGAAATGGGATGCATTAAGCACATTTGCACAATTGCAATTCAACACATTATAATAGGACTGACCTGCCAAAACATCTAAGTGGTTGAGAACGATCAGTGTGTGCCATGTCAGAGGACACGGTGCTGTCACTGTCACTGGCATTTCAGCACACACACACCCCCCCCCCCGTCCTCACCTCCCCCTGCCATATCCCAATCTCTCCTAGAAACCTTCCTTCACTTATTACAATGGTGGAATGAGTTTTTAAGTAAATGACCATTTTATGATGCTACATTTGGAACTTCCAGTGTTTAGACTATCAGGTTAATTTCTTAGAGCTGCTATAACCAAGTACCACAAACTGGGTGGCTTAAAATAATAGAAATTCTCTGATGGTTCTGGAGGCTCAAAGTCTGAAATCAAGATGTTGGCTGTGCCACACTCCCTCTGAAGACTCTAGAGGAGAATCCTTCCTCGCCTTTTCTAGCTTTGGTGGTTGCCAGCAATCCTAGGCCTTCCTTGGCTCCTAGACTCATGCCCCCAATCTCTGCCTCCACCTTCACATAGCCTTCTCCTCTGTGTCTGTGTCCAAATGTCCTTTTTCTCATCATTGGATTTAGGGACCACTCTGGTCTAATATGACTTCATTCTAACTTGATTACATCTACAAAGACCCTATTTCCAAATAAGGTCCTGTGCACATGTGCTGGGGGCTCAGACTTCAATGTATCTTTGTAGAGTGGGGGGACACAATCCAACCCACTACTACTTTTTTCCATGTGCAGGGCAAATATTGGTAATTGACCGTGGTATTTTTCTGCAGGGCATCATAATCCTTCACACCACCGTCCCGGCTATACTGCAAGGTAGGCATAGTCAGCACCTCTAGTGACCCCGACCTGCCACTGCCATCCCAAATGCCACTAAAGGAATGAGTCTATAGTAACAGCAGTCCGGCATGCGGTGATGAACATGTGCCGGCTCCCTTCAAGCCCAGGGCAGGTGGCCGCCTGTTAACTTTGTGCATAAGGAGGCTCCCGCTGGGGAGTGGTCCTAAGCTGCTCTGCTGCCAGACTGTCTCCTCCCCGGCCCAGCAGGTACCATGGCACATGACCCTAGCCTTGGCTTCATAGGGGACAAGGTCCCGCTGCTTTTTCTGAGTCCACAATCCACGTGCATTGTAGCATGGCCCGGTTCCAACTTCACTCCATGCATACATCTCTCCTCCCTCCACCCCCTGCAAATTGGAAATAGTGATACACAGCCATCTCACGGGGCTGCAGGGCAATTTAATTAATGTTTATAAAGCACTCTGAGGTCTTCGGATGAAAACTGCTGTGTAAGTGCAAAATTATTATTAGTTCTCAGCCTCCTGTCCCTTGACTTCTGACATGGGCTTTTGTTATTCCTGAATAGGAACCGTTTATGGGCTGTCCAGCTGGCTCTTGCGGGTGCAGAGGCAAGTACATACACATTTGCAGATTTTTTTTCCCCCTTTGTAAAAAGCATTCCAACTCTGCGGGATGTCTCGAAGCTTTTCAGTGTCTGAATTTCTCTCTACTTGTCTCTACTAAGTACCATAATCTAGAAGAGTAGATTGTAAACAGGCTGCTTCGGCAAAGCGTGAGGAGGGGAAACGGTCAATTTGAAGAAATAGCCCCTCTTACCATGAAGAATAAAACAATATCTTCTTCTCATGCAGAATCTAAATGAACCACTAAGTGAGGTCTGTCTCCCTTGCCCAGAGGGATTCTGTACGTGTTCGTGCATTGAAAGGAGAAAAGAAGAGATTTGCTTGTAGGAGCCAAGTTCTGCCCTCCTCCCTTCACCCTAACTTCTCAGGAACCATGGAAACAAACACACCCTGCCTAGATGATGTTTTCCTGATAGTCCTTTGTTACCTAACTGTGTGCCTGCCTGGGATCCCATGGGGAGAATGAAATAAAGAAGTGGAAAAGAAAGACTATGTCTGCAAGTGAAATGCCTTGCCTCAAAGACAGAATGGGGCTCTTGTGGCATTTGTCAAGTCCTGGGGAGACAAACCATGTTACGTGGCATCACTTTCCATGCAGACATATTCATACCCATCCCATGCTAGCCACACACCACCTAGTAGGCTCCCAGGAAGGTATCTCTTTTGGGTTTATCATCACGCTTTTTGGACGGGGTCTGTTGGTCAGCCAACTGCCTGGTTTTATATGTCAAATTTGCTAAGGAGCAATTATGCAACATGTCATCAGCTGGACAAAGGCCTAGGGGCTCCGAACCAACAAAAGAAGCAAACAACGTTCACTATGTGGTGAGTAAGCACAGGAAAACATACACCTGCAGAGCTCAGATGATGCACTCCGTGTTCCCTGAATCAACCAACCGTGGACCAAATGTAGTATCATTTGGTCAATAGACCCCAGACTATTCTGCTAAGACAAGGAAACTGAGGCAGGAGTGGGCGCAAAGATGGATAAAACCGGTTTTACCCATGCCACATCTGGTCACTACAGCAGCACCAGGGTCCTATGAGCTACCACAATGGCTGTGACACACAAGGGCCTTTTCTGTGGTCTAAGATGATTCAAATTCAACCTGTGATGGAGAGATCAGGACAGAAGGGATGGCTTCTTTCTTCCCATTCTGTTATTTTAAAAAAAGAAAGCAGACCTAAGTTTACAGCAGCTAGGATTGTAAGCAAACCCAGGACTGAAGGTAGAAATGACAAAGCAAAAATAATAATAATAGTAAAAATGAAAAATAAAGAAATGACAAAGCATAAGAATTAGCTCTTTTTCATTCCTCCCTTTCTCTCCTACTCATGCTGTTTCTTCGGGCTTCCATCAGCCTCCCAGATGGTCTTCCTGCTTCCCATCTTCTCCAGCTCCTTTGTTTCATCCTTCACTTTGGGCTTCTTTGGTTATTTTCTTGGAAATGGGTCTAACCTTACAGCTGCCCAATTCAGAATCCTTCCTTACCATCCCGCCATACAAATTCTCTACAAAATCTTGTCTACTATCCTTTATTGCTTCCTCCCTACGTGCCCTGGACTCTGGGTCCCCTCTGCCTACAAAACCCTCATACAATTCTCTATTCAAGTGTGTGCTCTACCTTTTGCTTTAGAGAGTGTGTCTTTCCCATTCCCACCGCCCTTCCGTACCCATCACTACCACCCCAAATCTTGCTTATCTTTCAAGTCCAAGTTCAAATGGAATCAGTTCTTCTAAGGAGTTCCTACATTAAGTTGGACCTTCCCACAGTCCTTTGTGTTCCCATTCTTCTTTGCATAGTCGCCTAATGTTAACGGGTAGCTGTGCTTAAAGCTCTTGAATGGAAGGGTGGGTCTTGCTTTTTCTGAGTAGAGCACAGAATGCCTACAGTAGTACTTTGTCCCAAGTAAGCGCTCAGCAAACGCACTTACATTTAACTTTACCCATTCAACACACACATCCACACAAGACACTCCAGGCGTTAGAATTCTACAGTTGGTAGAATTTTAACTTCTTATGTAATTTAAAAATGAAAGTTAGAAAACAAACACAGTCTTAAGTGAATAAATAGTAATAATAGACTCTGACCAAAGAGTTGATTGATTGTATTTTACCAACCAATTCGATCATTTCTGGCTCTGCAAACAATCAGTTGTAAAACTGTGACGGATTAATTGCTGCTGAATTAAGCAAGCAGCTCCTAGACTAGGATTTTTATGCCTTTTGATGTTTTTACGTAGGAAAGATGGAGTATCAAACAACTATCCAGTTAATCCAGCCAAATAAAGTTGCCAATGAAGGAAGGGCGGGAGAACCAGAGCATTATTCTGAGACTCCTACTGTCCCTGAGCTATGGGGTTGAACACATGAGCCTCACATACTCTATGTCCACAGGCTGTGGCTAGATCCCTTCTCCTGCAACCCCAGCAAATAATCGGGCTCTGTTGGGTTCTGTGAGTGCAGCTCAGTGTTTTCTATGATGAAACCTCCTAAGAATTTTTATGAAAACAAAAACCACAGGCTGTCTTTTGGAAAGATGTGGAGCTGATACTCATGTCTGTATTTGTGTCTTGGGACATCCCAAGGTGAAATTATTTGAACTGTAGATCTAACTCCATAGACAAAGGAGGGCCTGGAGAATCAAGCTTTCCCTGGCAGTGGAGACAAAAACAAATATGATCATCTCCCTTCTTCGATCAAGGCAGTTCACTGTCCTTGATAAATCCTGCCCTACCCAACTTACTCTGCTCTCTCTTGCGCGCACGCACACACACACACACACACATAATCTTTTCTCATACCAAACAGTAGGTGCAAACTGTGGAGTCTGATTTCTCCATGATGTTTTTAGCCTGAATCAACGCAAGCTAATGAAGGGTGCCCCCCATCCTCCTCTTTCCTGAACTGTAACCCTAATGGCCACGAAGCATTTGGTTTCTTTCTTTTTTTTTTTTTTTAAGCATTTGGTTTCATTGTGTATTTATCCTCTGAAAGCAACATGCCTCCCATACCAAGTCAATTCCTTCCTTTTAACAGAAGCACTTTGTCAAAGATTCATGGCCACTGCCACCTTCTCTGCTGCCATTTTTGTTCTTTCTTGTTCTAATATTACTCTAAAGCTTACTATTTGCCAGATGCTGGGCTCAGCTCTTAGACCTCTTACCTCATTTAATCTTCACAACACACTTATTAGGCAGACAATGTTCTTATTCTTAGTCTAGAGATCTGCCAGCTTAGGCTGCCAAAGGGGCAAAATTTGTCAGTTTTGCTTCAAACCTGGGTAAGGAGCTCTTAATTACCATGCCAATGGTCTCCCCAGCACTTTTGGTAAAGCATTTGGGAAGGGAGTTGATTCCACTGAAAGGGAATCTACAGCTTTTACATTTTATGAACCTTCATCTTTATAAAGAGCCATGTTCCAAAGAGGATTCACCTATACTTTTACAACTATTATAACCACCTGTACTAGGCTGCTCCTATCATTTTGAGGGTAATGGATCTATCTGAGAATCTTGAGTGAAACCTGAGAAATCCCAGGTACAGAGACTCTGATTGTACACATCCTTCTGAAGTCAAAACCCCCATTCTTTCAATCCCCAGGCCAGTGGTCATGCATGTAGTCAAATGATCATGGGCTACGTAGTGGCAAGGCAACAGGAGGATAGATTCAGGGCATCCTCGGGCACAAGGGGGTGCTGTTGCATAGAGGTCCACCTGCCATAAACACCCTCCCTGAAGAAGGGCTCAGCCAATGTGACATCTCTAGAACTTCATCTTGGGTTCTGGTTCTCAAACTAGTTTACAGATATCTTAGCACTTATTCCAACATTTTATGAGTAGTTTTAAATATAAAAAAAGAACACTCCCTATTCACATGCACTCATCTCATGACATGAAGGATGTGACAAAGAAGCAAGAACATGGAATTATCTTGGCTTTCCTTTGACTCCCTAATATCAGTGTGGGCCATCCACACACTACTCATGGGATCAAATCTCTTAGGAAAGCAAGTTGGGAAAGGGCCAAGTTTTATAAAAGAAACCCAACAACTATCAAAATGTCCATATAGCATTTTATGGACTCCCTTGTCCCCATGGACCAGTGGTTCCTGTGTGTCCATATCTTGGAGTACTTTTAGCTGCTGTGTCACTCACCTGGCCTCCTTACTTCCCCAGAAGAACTCCTAGAAGACTATGGGAAGGTCTTATTTGTGGCTTTCTTTGTTTGGAATGACGGAAAACATGAAAAATGAAAGGCATTCTCTCAGGCTCAGAACACCACTGTAATAATAAGGATAATGACCCAATAGAGCTTCAAATTTTTATAGTGCTTTATGCTTTTCCAAAGCATTTCCACATATGTTATTGCAATCTACTCAGACAACAACCTTTCGGTTTACCATTGAAAAAGTAGAAATCATGAAGACCATGATTGAGATCATACAGTCAGGTAGTGGGACAACGGGCTAGAGCCCAGATTACACAATCGGCCCAACATTTCCATCAGGTCATCACCTAGCTCACTATCCTGTGGTCATGTTCTCTGGCTTCTCTGACATTGTACTTACTCTCCATACTGAGGTGACTTGTCTGTCAGCCCTGACAACTACAGATGTAGATTTCTAAAGGAGAAAACAAGACAAATCCTTCTTTGACAGGTATCTATGGATTTAAAAATAAATGTGGCACTCTTCTTTATTGCTTCCTTATGGGTGTCTTTCCCAGATGAAAAAGCCCCATTGGGGAACACTTCATCAACTTGTTATTTCTATGTACAGAAATACTCCTTAGTTCTAGCAGAGCCTTCACACCAGGAAATTATTTGCTAAATATTCCCCACTGTCTTACAGTTTGGCCTGTCGATTTCTCCCAGACATAAACCATCTGGGTTAGTACAAGAAAACACAGCAAATTCAAAAAGATGTTTCCCAGATGTGCAGAGGACGGCAGTCGTCGAGAGTCTATCACAGGGCCAGCTCCAGGCATCAGAATTTCCCAAGACCCTTTTCCAACTGTGTCTCACCATAGCTTGTATATGACTGAAAAGATTTCCAAGAGGTTGACCAGATAGCTGAGAAAAATGCTAAAAGGTAGCTGTGAAGCAGCAGCACGAGGGACTCCCTGCAGGTGGCCCCATGCTACATGGTCATGTAATGGCTTCCAAAGTCCTGCTCACAAAAAGTGGGCCGGGACCTGCTGTCAGGGATTTCAGAAGGACTTCACAGGAAGGAATGCCTTCTTCGGTGTGGGGGCTCATTCTTCTCTTGTCCTGTGGGACATACAGGCACACCACTGAGCCTTCTTCGCCTTTAGGAAAAACAACCTGCAGAGATCCTGCTCATACCACTTCTGTCTTGTGAAAAGTCACTGACTCCAAATGCTTATGTGGGGAGGTGACCGGGAGAAAAGCTCGTTCCATGCGAGGCTTAGAAAAATCTGGAAAAATACTCTGTTGTTGTGCAAACTTCTGAAAAATAAGAGTTAAGTTGAGAAATGAATAACTGAGAAAATGCATCATTCCCTTAATGCTGGCTGGCCAGCTCATTCTGGCAGCCTCACTCACTCTACAAGTGGGTTCGTACTATTTCACTGGCAGCTCCAGACTGACCAGAAGATGCTCTGACTACAGACCGAGGCCATTTCAAGCCCCTACTGTTTGTTATCTGCCTAGAAAATCATTTGCCAACAAGAAACTAAAGTCACTCATTTTTAAAATTTACTCTCCAGTAATTCCAATTATCTTGCGTGCAAATGACTCTAATGACCAAATTGAAAGCTCCTGGAGGGCAGGAACTATGTCTTATAATCTTTTTATGTCCCCTACCAGTGCCTAGCTTAGTGCCTGTACACAGTAGGTGCTCCCTGGGGTCTTTAGATGGACAGATGTTCAAAATAGCACCCAAGAGAGAAGTACATGGCCAGAGAGACAAGGAAGTGAATGGAGGGGGCCAAAGAGTGAAAAGCACTGGCCCAGAGATAGCTCTTGGATGAGCTCTGTCCTGGTCCCTGAGTAGCCAGTCCATCCTGATGGCATTGAGACATACAGGACAGATCACCTCCTAGTGGGTCAGGACCAGAGCTGGCCTTGGTCCCCTACAACTTTGGGAAACCAAGGTGTGCAACCGTGCAGAAAGAGGTTCAGGGTCTTTGAGCTGGAGGGTCTGCTACCAATAGCTCAAGGGCATGCCAAGGACATTTAAGTCCTGGCCAGCCATCCTCCATCCCAGGACACTCCCTGTATATACCCCACTACCCTGGCTTCTCAGGGTTAATTCTCAAGCAGTGGGTGGAAGTTCCAAAAATATAAGAGGAGAACCCACCAGAAGGAAATAGTTCAAGAACAGGAGATAGAGACTGATCTACCACCGTGGCTGTGCAGGGTAACCAGCCTCTGGGAAGAGGGGTGCCTCTGCCCCAGGACGGTGGGAAGTCGGTGCTGTGCTTTCTACCATTGTACCCACCAGGCCTTTCTCAAACCTTCCTCACACACCTTATTTTGTTTTCTCCTTGCAGTGCTGTGTGCAGACCAAGCAGATTGAAAACAAGTGGGGCCCTTCCCGCAATGATCTTCACGGTGCAGGTGGGGGGAGTGTGCTCGACAAATGCAGGGTTCAGAGAAGAACATCTCTCGCCACCATTAAATGATTCACACTATCTACCAAATATATTCAGATTGGCACCCTGGGTGTTCTTTTCATAATAATAGGTGTTTTTAAAAAGATACTTACACAAGTGAAAATAATGAGTGTTAAGTAGAAGACGACCAGAGCCAGCAGCAGTACAATCTCAGCTCTGTATTTCTGAAAAGTCTCTTTGCGTTCCTTAGGGCATCCTTAAAAAAAAAAAAAAAAAAAAAAAGAGTAAAATGTGAAGCCATTTAACAGGACTTTCCTACCATGATAAAAAGCTGAGAATGCTTTGCGCTGGTGTTTTTTCAGTTCTGCTTGTCTTCCACTCCTAAGCTCACGTCTGTGCCACTGGGAAAGAAGAGCAAGAGCAACAGCCGTGACAGTAGTGACGGGAGCGGCTGGTGCTTACTCGTGCACCTGCACCTGTGCCTGGCTGTGTGCAATGGGCTGGGCCTACAACATCTCAATCACAGGAGGCAGGCCTGAGGATCCCCATCCTACAGATGAAGGGCTCGGGGTGCAGAGAGGGTGCAGAGAGGCTGCGGGAGTAGGGCAGGTGGTGGAGCCGCGAGTCCGGGCCAGACTGACCCTGCTGCCCATCTGCCTCCACTTCAGGTGCTGGGCCTATCCTGGCTTCTCTGATGTCCTCACAGCAGATGACACACCATTTGTTAATCTGAGTTACCTAGCTTCGGTGGTGCTGTGCAGAACGCTAGGTGTTCTCACCTCAGGAGGACTAGGGGCTGAAGGAACAAGGCAGGCAAGCTGCCCAGCTAGTACTGAAGGAAGAAGTCGGCACATTTTTATAGAATCATGAAAGCTCCTCTGCCAAGGCCGGCAGCAAAGGTGGGCTAGGGGCTCCCCTGTGGCTGCAGCACTTGGGGACGCAAAGGAAGGAGGAGCCAGGCCTTCAGCCCAGGAGGAGACGTGGAAGGGACAGCCAGCCCTCACTCAGATGTGACATGCAATGTGTGCTGGATCTGCTGGAAGGCCCAGGCAGGAGCAGGTGGATGCAGACAACTGGGGGGTGGGGGTGGGGGGTGGGCAAGGGGATCCTCCCTGGGGCCCTGAATGGGCCTTGGTATAGCTGGCAACCTGTGAGGCTGGATTCAAAACTTCAATAGCAGGGGTGGGATGGGTTCACGCCACGGTCCATGACTCAAGAAAAGAAAGGTGGAGAGCGACTGTCCTAATGGCTCCTAACATTTATGCGACACTCCATGTACCCCAGGCACGGGACAAGGCACTTTTGTGTGACATCCCATTCAACCTTCACCATCAGCGCTTGTGGGAGATGTGTTCGCCCCCATCTGAGAGATGAGAGAACTGAGAGTGGCCCAAGGTCAACACACTCAAGTGCCATTGCTCCTAACTGAACCAGATCCAAGTGACTCCAGAGTCTGACCAGCGAGCTCGCAGGCAATGTTGGCCTCGGGAAAACAAAGGAGAGGAAGGCAGCTGTTCTCCATTTCTCTCAGCTCCACTCCCCACACCACATGCCTTCCTCTCTCTGCTGTCCCCTGCAAGGTGGCTCTCCTCCATCACTCTCGCAAGTGCGAGTATTCACGGACAGCCTCCTGTGGGGCTGGCGCGGCGAAGAACAGCAGCCAGCGTGTGGTGTCCAGTGGAGCTAGGGCGTGAAGACAAACAAAAGCAGCAGAAGGGGCCCCAGATTGAGAAGGGCAGGGTGCGTGCGTGCGTGTATGTGTGTGTGTGTGTATGGTGAGCCCTACACAGTGACCGTGTTCTTGTGAAAAAACTAATATTCTTAAGTCAGATTCCCGCTAAAAGGAGAAAGTCATTATGGTACAAAAATCAGGCACTCTTGTGACAACAACGTGTTTGTCATTTCAAGCCTCAGCCACGAAAAAGCACTGGGCAAAAGTCAAAGGCAAGGCCTATTTTAAGCTCCATAAAGAAAAATAATGGGGGGAAAAAATCCAAAGAGATAATCCTCGTCCTGGAGCTCACTTCTTGGTATTACTGCATAGAGCAAAAACGTGTATTCTATCACTGGAACATTATTTTCTCGCTATTTCTTGAGTTGAGGTATTGGGCAATGTAATTACCGTAAATGGGAGGGAAATGCTATTCTCATGGTAGAAAGGTGGCCACATGATACAGCCCCCTTAGGCCGGGTGAGGAGGCGCAAGCGAGCGGAATATCATACAGTAACCTGATGTGTTCTGGACTACACAGTTTCTCTGTCCTCCAAAAATTAGTCTGAGATACTTCCTATTTGCTTCAAAGGGCTCTTGTATGAATCAACAACACCCGGATTAGTGGTTTGGCTACATTTGGCATCTGTCCGACTAGGGTAGATCTGTCCTTATTAAGGAAGGAAGGAAGGAAGGAAGGAAGGAAGGAAGGAAGGAAGGAAGGGAGGGAGGGAGGGGGGAGGGAGGGGGGAGGGAGGGAAAAAGTTCTGACACTCTCATAGGAGAATTCAGCTTTGAGCCACAGACAGGATCTGAAGCTCTGGGTCAGACTCCAGTCGAGAGGATGAGTCCGAGGACCCGACTGCAAGTGCACACCCCTGCTGCCAGGAGGGACCAGGTACAGAGGTCACCTCACCTGTCACCTTCAAGGTCACAGTGCCGCTTTGGTTTCTCTGCCCGTCCAGCTCCTCCACGGTGCACCTGTATGTCCCTGAGTCGGAGGTGGTAGTGTTTCGGATCTTCAAGTGCAGCCTTTCCTCGGGGGCCGCTAAGGAGCCTTCCTTCTGAGAGTGCAGACCGTCCCGGAGCTCCTCAATCTTCTCCTCGCCGCCCTCTGTGAGCTGTTGAAAGAGAATCCCACTGCATCAGGCTGTGACGGAGCCTGCAAACACTGCTCCCCGACCCCGCCACCACCACCAGGGTTCCACCTCTGGGTTTCATAACATCCATCCTCAGCTAGTTTTTTTTTTTTTTAACAAAATATTATGTACATATGACCTTCAGGGGAGGAGGAGAAAAATCTATGAAAATTCTTTAAGGCTCTGTTTTCTGGAATCAGATCAGGCTCGAATTTCATGATCCTGTGTACCCCAGCTTCCAGCCCCGACAAAGCAGAGTGCTGCTGCTGACAATAACGACGTGCTGACAAGGGTTATGAGATGAAGTACGTGAATCACTTTGAGTCCCATTTTGTTGCTGATCGTTCTGTATTAAATGTTCTCTTGTGTTCTTCAGATATCAACTCACCCACTGATTGATTCCTAGTTTTGTATCTCAGCTCTTTGTCTGGAAATGCTCCTAAACTACAAACCACTGCCCGACAACCCCAGTGAAAAGCACAGAGATGCATCAGAAACACCCCCTCTAAGTGGACATCTTGTTCTTCCAAACCTGGGTTATCTGTGGGGCCGCGCATGATGTCACAGGTCGTAGCACCCTGCCTCTCTGCCAGGGCGGGAAGGCAGCTGGCAGCGGTGCCATGTGGACACTTTACATGTCAGATCATGTGCTGGTCATACCAAGATGTACATGGAAGGACACTGACCGCTTAAATTTTCGTAGCCAGGACAGACCAGCCTGACCGTGGGAGATGCCAAATTCAGCCCACCTAACCTGGCTGGGTCTCTCTCCCTGAACTATCTTCTTGGTCAAATCGGTGGGGTCTTTTCATCATCTAGTACTTCAGAGATTAGGCCACCACATTACCACCACATTCCCCCAGATAGACTTTCAGTTTGCCTAAGTAGCTTGCCCGCTGGTCCTCCACTGAAATGTTTTCCAGCTTCTAAAACTGATTTACACAAATGGGGAAGGCAAGTCGTTGTTCTCAGAGCTCAGGGGCAGCCCTTGCCCTTGGCTGGATGGCCAGGGACCAGCAGGGAGCATGAGACTCAGTGGCATTCCTTACCTGTCCCTACCACAGGGACAGCACCAAGGAGCCACCCCAGGGAAAGACACAGCGACTAGCAGGTCTCACTGCCGTGCCTTCACCTGCCTTTCCCCGCGGTTACTCTGGGCTGGGAGGCGGCAACTCCTCTCCCGCTCTCCAAGGGCCATCGGTGCGGAGAAGCAGCAACCAGTGAGGCAGGGGCAGCTCAGGGAAGAACACGCACACACTCGGTACACACACAGCACACACTACACACGTGCTGCACACACATTACACACACTATACATTGCACACGCCAAAAATACTACACACGTGCTATACACATACGCACACAACACACGCACTATACACACACTACACACACTATACATGCACTACACACACCACACACACGGCACACACTACACACTTGCACACACATTACACACACTATACATTACACACACCACATGCCACAAAAATATTGCACGCATGCTGTACACATACACACACAACACACACAACACACATGCACTCTACAAACACCACACACACTATTCATGCACTACACGCACCACACACACACTACATACACACTACATACATAGCACACACTGCAAACATACTACACGCATGCTGTACACACGCTACACACACAGCACACATGCACTACACACACACTATACACACACCCCACACACTACACATATGCAACCCACACGTGCGTACTCCACACACAACACACACCATGTACTACACACACTCAGTGGCTTCTGCTTAATTTACTAGGTGAGGGAATGCACCTCCAGGTCAAGAGAAAGCCAGGGCTCCAGCTTCCACCGCCTTCGCCTTCGGTGCTGGTTATGCTTGTTAGCATTCTGCGGAGCGGGCTACAGAGACATCTGGTGGCAGATTTACCGCTCCCGCAAGGAACCCTGCTCCACTCACTGCCAGCACACGGGGCTGAGACTAATGGCTTCTCTCAGGCAGAGTCTATGAAAGTAAATCCCATTTCTTGACGGTTCTTCTTGTGTTGAAAGGTCCCTTCCTAAATAATCAAGGATCTACAGACTGGAGCCTTTAGATGTTCAAAAATAAAGCAAAAAACAAGGAGTGCCCAAGGAAAGTTAGGAGGGGCTAAAGCCATCCAACTGAATCTGGTGTGTGTGGCATGTGTAGTGCATGTGTGTGGTTAAACATCCAATTTAACCCAGGTTTTCCCTTTTCAAGCCTAACTGAACCAAAAACTGCAGCCTCATCGTGTGTTCATGCCTGTCCCCTCCTCCACACGTGGCAGAGGGGCTCCCTCCTACCAGCGCTACTGAGGGGCAGGTGCCCAGGACCCCAGGGCCCATGTGTCCCGAGATCTGCCCTCACACCTCCACGAGACCAGTTTGAACGAACTCAGCCCAGTCTCTGCAGTCTCCACTGATGTCTCATCTTGCTTTTCTTTCCTGAATTTACCTCCAAATACATCAACTCAGGTTTATTTCTAATAGATTTCAGCGGACTCTGCTTTGCTAAAAACCTTGCATCTGGAAGGACGGAAACTTGGTTGCAGCAAATATTTTGAGATTATTGATCTCCGGGTTTCTCCTTGGGGTCCCCTGGTCCCATCCAGTGATCCTTCTCTCAACTCAGAAAGATCCATCTGAAAGTCAAGATCAACACTGCAGACCCCTCTGGAAGGGGCAGAAACATAAACTATTATGTTTATTTATAAAAAGTGGCCCTATTATCATGCCGGCTGAAGCGAGTGTGTGCAGATGATCAATGCTGGCTGGCGGTGGCCTTCCACCTATTTGCAGAAAAGAATTCCCTTTAAAAATCAGCAGTAACAACAGTGAACAGTCGCTTATTTGATGGTCAGATTTCCATGGGCCTGTGGCTAAACCTCCAGTGGCCTCTAGTTATTTTCAACCAGCAAAACAAAGGTAGAGTGAGATCATGAGAAAAACAGAGGGCAGACAGAAAGGCAGAACAAGGAGTGCCAAAGCAACCTACAGAATTTTGATTGATCCATCACACCCATCCGTGGGGTCATCACAAAATATCTCAACTCTCACTGAGGTCATCTTGCAACCTCTTCCTGGCTTTTCCTGAAAGACCCAGAAAACTTACTGGTTGAACTTGGGAACTCTTGCTAAAGTCATGAGCAGCGGTCTTTGCCTGATGACTAACTACCGCAGAAGGAACCCTCTGTGAATTCACACAATGCACCTGGAAACATTTCAGAATGCTCCCTCTAGCTTCAAGCTGTAGGTACACACAATGCCTATTCCATCCCTTCTTTATGCCATTTCGAGATAAACCTTCTCATGTGACTCCATCTGGGGATTCTGGGACTTGCCTACAGCTGCAAAAATAGTCGTAGATTTTATGTTCGTGTTGCACGCTCAAAATGCAAGCAGGTACCACCAGTACTGAGAGACTTTTTATGCAAAAGTTCAGATCATTAACTTCAGTTCTGTGCCCAAGCAGCTACCAGGTGAGTCTGCTGTGGCAAGAGCTGCACCATTCAAGAACCGGAGGAGACTTTCAGAAAGAGGCCAATGAAGCAACCAGCACATGGGCCATCCTCAACTTTGCTTTGTTTTATGAGTTCTTATAAACATTTGAGCTGGCTCAAAATCAACCACTGGCAAAGAACAGCTCTTAAACATTCCAAATCTGAAAGTGTTTCATTGCCTCTCTGCAAAAGCATTTTAGGAAATAGTAATTTATAACAAAAGGAACCCTCAGATTCATTCACAGCCAAGCATAATTGATGGGGACTATTTAATGCGTACTTTACAAAGCTAATATTGTAGTGTGCTAAACCACAACACGATTTGGGCAAATTAATTCCTCAAAACACTCATCCCAATTATGTTTTAAAAATCCACTCTCCATGCATTAACTCTTACGCTGACAATTCTATATTTTTGATTGGATTAGAGAAGGGTAAAATACAGGACATCTCATTTTCAGAAAGCCGAAGGATATTTGATTTGTCTCAAGGCCCTCTAGAAGACTAAATAATTTAAGCAGCATATTCTCTCTCTAAAATGGAGATTTGACCTTAAGGAAACCACAAGCCCCAAATTAAATAAACTCTTTAATTTGCTCAACGCTAAAGCAAGCAAACACAAGAATTAATTTTAAGGGCATGTGAATTAAGTGGAGTTTTTTAAATGATGGACAAATTTGAAGTCGAATAAAAGAAATCAAATAAAGATTTAATATGTTTGAAATTGAACTAATATTTCAGTCAAAAATCCTATTATGGTAGAAAGTTATTTTTTTAAGTTTAAATAATTTTATCCAAATACATGCTCACCTTCTAGATTACCATGTTTAAATAGAAGAGAGTAATTGTTCCATACCTACAGCAAAGACAGGATTTAGATCACAAACCTGGAATTCAAATTTACCAGACATGAGATCTGTTAAGAATGTGATAGAAAACTAGAAGAAAAGGAAGAGATTTTTTTTCCTGATGGGCAAAATGTGTGTGCTTATATATACATATAAATATTTAACTCAACAATTTGATTAAATGTATTTAAAGGTATGGACGTTATGTATTTAAACATGGTTTGAGAGTAATCTGCTATATTCCAATCACACTGAACAGCTTTTTCTTTATTGCATTTCTCATGCACTAACTTTCATGTACCTTGGTTTCTAACTCAATTAAAGTGCCAATATAATCCCCATTCATCATAAAAACAGCTCTTTATAACGTGCAAAATAGTTTGGCTCGGAGGTTGATGTCATAATGAGGGTAGAATGTATGCGCATTAACATCGTTTTTTTCTAAGTGTAGTTTTATTGGAAAAATGATTTTCCACTTTGAAATTTACTGGGTCTAATAGACAGAGCTGAATTTATGGCTGCTAAGAGAGTTATGAGTATGGCAGAGGCAACGTAATTAAGAGCACAGGTTTTGGAGTCAAACAGACCTGGAAGCAAACTCCAGTCCTACCATGGCTAGTTCTGCTCTTGGCCTACTGACCAAACAGCTCTTGGGCTCCCATCGGCTCAGTGGACACTAGGGTAATTGTATCTCATCAGGGTGGTGTGAAGACATCCATGATGATGGGCGCGGATGGTATGGCATAGTGTCTGTTCATCACACACGGAGCCCTAAACATGTTACTCTTCTCTCTCATTTTCCCAGCCCACATTCTAAATAGTTCCCGGCACATTGGAATTATTCAAAGAGCATTTGCTGAGTGAATGAGTAAATTTTAGAGAAAACAAGGGAGTTACAAGGGCACTGGCTTTGGAATCGAAGGCCCAAAGTCCAGATTCGTGGTCAGTTAGCTGGGTCTTCTTCAGTAAAGTACCTCATCTCTGAGTCTCATTTCCCCAACTGTGACTCTCTTACTTGCCACATGAAGCTATTTTAAGTATCAAAAGGGAAAATACATGAAAGTGCTTTACAATTGGTAAGGCTGGTCATAGAATTTGTTCTTATGTCTCATAGCTTTCCATTCTATCCATGTTCTTGGTCACTCTTTCCTGCTGATACTTCCCGTCTCCTCCTTGGCAACGTTGTTCTAGAAGTTCCAACCTCTGCTCTAAAGAAAAATTATTTTTCTACCCACAATGTGTCCAAAATATCCACAACATTCTGGATTTTCTAAAGCATCATGATAATAAATGTGGCAAAACTCTTTGGAACTGGGATTTGCCCATTCATTGTTCATGCAAACCATCCTTCTTCCATTTGCCATCTTGTAGGTCCGGCTGGACCTGGAAGGGGCACTCCTATGACTCCGAGTCACATCCTTCAGAGGGCACTACACCTGGTTCTAGTGAGGCACATGTAGCTCAGGCCTGACATCTGTGACCAGAGAGATTGGCTCTGATAGCCACACTACCCAATCAAAGCCACTTAAATATAATCAGACATTTGTTGAGATATTAGAAGAGAGACACTATCTTTTCCTTTGCACATGATCCCGAGAGGGTACACAAGACTGCAGCTATCAGCTATTACCTCTCTGCCATGTGGATGGAGGCTGATGATAAAACTAATATGAAGAAAGAAGACTTGAGGGACAGAAAGACACCACGTCCTAGGGATATCCATGAACCTCTAAATCCAGCTGTATTTGTTTCCTATGTTGCCATAACAAAGTACCACGAACTGAGCGACTTAAATTAACAGAAATGTATGTTCTCAGAACCCTCGTGGACTGTTGGTGGGAATCCAAACTGGTGCAGCCACTGTGGAAAACAGTATGGAGGTGCCACAAAAAATTAAAAATAGAACTACCCTACTTCCAAAAAAAAAAAAAAAAAAAAAAAAAGAACTACCCTACTTCCACTACTGGGTATTTACCCAAAGAAGATGAAAAGGCTAATTTGAAAAGATGTATGCATCACTACACTTACCACAGCATTATTTACAATAGCCAAAATATGGAAGCCCCCCAAGTGTCCACATTGATAGATGAATGAATAAAGAAGATGTACGGTGTGTGTGTATACATACATACAGCCATAAAAAAGAATGAGATCTTGCCATTTGCAACAACACATATCTAAAGGGCATAATATAAAGTGAAATAAGTCAATCAGAGAAAGACAAACACCATATGATTTCACTCATATGTGGAATTTAAGAAACTAAATGAATGAACAAAGAAGAAAGAAACAAAAAAAGAAAAGAGAGACAAACAAAAAGCAGACTCTTAACTGTAGAGAAGAAACTGAAGGTCACCGGAGGAAAGGTGGGGGGGGGGGGATGGGGGAAATAGGTGATGGGGATGAAGGATAACTCACCATGATGAGGACTGAGTAATGTATAGAATTGTTGAATTGTTATATGGCACACCGGAAAACAAATATAACACTATGGGATAACTATACTGGAATTAAAATTTTTTTAATAAAATGTAAAAAATAAAGAAAAGTATTTTCTCATAGTTCTGGAGGCCAAAAGTCCACAAGCGAGGTGCTGACAGGGCCAGGCTCTCTCTGAAGGCTCTAGGGAAAAATCTGTTTCGTGCCTCATTCCTAAAGCTTCTGGCATTGCCAGCCATCCTTGGCATTCCTTGGCTTGTAGACACAGCAATCCAGTCACTACCTCCACCTTAGGGTGTTCTCCCTGTGTGCCATGTCTGTATCTCTGTTTTCTTATAAGGACACCAGTCACTGGATTAGGGCCCACCCTAATCAAGTATGAGCTCACTTTAAATTGATGACATCTGCAAAGACCTTATTTCCATATACGGTCACATTTGCAGATACCAGGGATAATCTTTCTGTGGGAAACAATTTTACCCACAACACCAGAGATAACTGAAGTGTGAATTACAATTTTGAAGTTTTTTCCATTTCGACTATATGAACTAATATATGCCCTTTACTTTAAGTGAGTTTTGCCCGGATTACAATGCTTCGCAACTGAAAGGGTGCTACTCACAGGTACACTTTGAACTGCCCCCATAAATAAATGTGTTACAGAGGGAGATATCTCCACATGTAGACCAGTCCTTCTTGTTCCTTGGGCTCACATGTTCCCCTCTCCTCAGGGAAGTGAGACATACAGGCCTAATCTGATTGAGAAACCAGAGTGTCTGGTCCAAGGTGATTATGAATTGTTTATGGCAACTGGCATCCTTTCTCCTGTAGGTTTTCCCCACCTGGATTTATAATCTTAAACAACTACTCACTCTTCTGGGATCTGTCATCTCTTAGAGATTTGGGACAAGAATATGCAGTAGACTAGTTGGTCTCGACAAAAACACCAGGTGATATAAATAAGCCTTGGGCTCCCAAGACTGTACCAATATTACATGACCCACACGGGAATTTTAACCAAATAGACCCCAGTGCAAAAACAAAAATCCAAGTAGGTCTATGGGTGTTCTTTAAATCTTGGGGAAGTACCTCTGGTTTGACTACAGCTTTTGGTAGAAAATTTGGGGTTATCACTGGAGTGGCCAGGAAAAGCTTATGCAAACGATTTCAGATGAAGAAACCCTTTTTTAGGTAATGAATCTCTTTTTAACCCTGCTTTACACTAGACCTTCCCTTACATCACTGAGACCTTCTCCTAACTTCCTCTTCTGTGTAGTGACATAACCAAATATAGAACTAAGATAATGCTGTTTCTCACATGACCTAGGTTCCCCCTTTTATTCATGGAAAATAAGTGTTCGATTTCTGTTTAACCCCCAGCTGCCTTCTTCTTCCTCACTCTCTTGCACACTGAAAGACTGTAGTAACTTTGCTCTGATTTGTCACTGTCCCAAAATCTCAGTGATGGCTCATTCACAGCTGACTGAGACTTCTAGAAGCCCTCCAGGGCAGCCACATGCTGTATTGCCCACTCCTCTGTAGAACCATGAGGACACAATGGGTGGCCAGGAAAGAAAGGAAGGTAAATTTCAGCAATGTGCTGACGTCTTGGCTGAGTTGACCTGATTGGATTTTGCTGTAGTGAGGGAACAAGGCCTCCCTCTGGGACTCATCTTCCAGGATGAATCAGAGTGTGTCTTTCACCACAAGAAATACGCTTTTCTTTATAGATTTGTGTCATTACATCATCCTCTTTGCTTAAAAATTTTCAATGACTCCCTGCTACCAAAAGGAGTTCAAGCCATCATAGTTGGGCATTCAAGGTTCCTCACCATCTATCCCAGCCTTCTTTGTAACATCCCCCAGCCCTCTCCTGTGTAATTCTCCCTTCCAGATCACCAGTCCCCCCACTGGTTCCCCAAAATGCTTGTTGTGGATTCCTTTTCCTTGCCTTTGCTCTAGATGGTTCTCTGGCAAAAGTTCCCTGTTGATTTTAAGATGGCCAGCACAAGTCCCAGGGCTTGGAACACACTTGGGACTTAGAAATATTGACTAATGAAGTGTAAATATAAGAGACCTCTGAAAACCAACTTTATGTCTTTCGTGGTTTGACCTAAGGTAAAGCCCATAAAAATGATTCAACCAGGGCACGTAATATAGGTGCCAATGTACACAGGATGACTTTTCTTTAATGCTAACTACATACATCGTTTTCATGCTTCAATGTTTCAGTGCTTCTATGTTTAGTGTGTTTGTTCCCTTTTTCTCCTAAAAACGTGCTCTTAAATTCTATCTTATAACAGATAAAACTCTAGAATCAAGGAGGTCTAGTGAGTGGCACACACTGGCTCCTTCGTGAGTCCACCAGCATTTATGTCTGTACAGATTACATCTGCCCAGACCATTCATCACCCTCAGGCCCTATGACGGGATCTGCTTCTCTCAATGCTTCCTTGCTTTGCGGTGCTTTATCACACAAGATGATGGAGACAGGAAATACAACTACACAGAAGAGGAGATTGGCAACATACATGGAAGACGGTTTCACAACAAATCCAGGACAAGCAAGCTCTGCATGGTTGACTATCCTGGAACTTTTGAAGCAGCTTCATGCAAACCATGAACCTGCTCTCGGCCAGCATCGAGGGCCAGGGGGACAGTCCATGATCTGCCGCAGCTGGGGCTCTTCTCACTATTACAAAATCAAGACTGACCTCTGAAACCAGTGTGACTTCCTCTTTCTTCCTTCCGTTGGAAATAATCTGAAAAGGGCATTTGTCTTGTGACGCATCTCTGTCCTCACCCCCGCAATGTCATCCTAGGTTGACACTAAATATCCTCTTTCGTTATGCATCGACATAGGTTATCCGGGCTCCTCGTGTGATACAAGATGGTACTACGTCTCCCTGATAAATAACCGCTTGTTATTATTAATAGCCAACATCAGCATGCTCAAACCCTCCATCCAGTATCATCCTCTCCCTCCAAACCTGGCGCAGCCTCATTAAAGAGAGCATGCCTCCGCTTAGGCTCAGCACGAAGCACAGGAGTAGCCCTTCCATGGATGTTCTTACTCCCGGCAGACATAAAAGACTCCCTGCATCGCTCGCAGCCAATGAGAGAGAGTGCTGGACCAAAGTCGGCTTGCATATTTTCTCAAAATACCTCCCTAAACAACCACAGTCAACTCACAACTTCGAAGGCTAAATTTAGCTACAATCCAGATGGATATGTGTATGCACATTTCTATTTCTTCTCAATCATCCACTCTGCCTTAACAGGTACATATGGAGAGGATAAGAGGAGGACCCAATGATGGATCTCAGTTAGAAGGACATTGGTCCAGGGGAAGTAAGTCAGTTAAGAGGCATTGGACTATCTCCGCCCACTCTTGGCTCCCCCATGTCCCCTTGTGTATGTATTAAGCCTCCCCCAACCCCCTCTCACTGTACCTTTGAAACAGAGGATAAAATGGACACTGTTTCTTCCCCCACTCACCCTAATGTTTCAAACACTGATTGGATGCCCTCTGCTTTGGGTCTTTCTGTAAAAGGGACATGATAAGAAACACATGGTTTACATGGATCCTTTGGTAATCACAAGTAATCACTGCCAATTGGACAGTGGCAGGATGCCCTATGGTGCGGGAGAACCGAGTGGTACGTGGAATTTTAAATTGTGAGTCACTATAACCATAATTGTGATATGTAGAAGCCCTGTGAGAATGTGAATCAATCTGGTGGATGGTTCAAAACAAGACAAAAAAAAAAAAAAAACCCCACTCCAAGGGACTCTCTGCTCTGCTTCTGCTCACAGCCCACAGTTGTGCAAAGAGGCCCAACAAACACTAGTGATGACAAGGGAGGTGACATGAGCGAGGCTAGCTGTGCTCATCAGGCTTAAAGTCCTCCTTTTAGAGCTACCTCTCCAGTTCACTAAAACATTTTACAAGAAAGGTATGTGGGGAAAAAAGACAAGCTGCTTAATCTTCTGTAAAACCAAGTATTTCAGTATTTCACCACTGACCTTATTCCCAGAATACTCTGTCCACTTTTGTTGTACAAACAAAATCAACACAAAGGTATAATTACTGGGCTGGAAAAGAACCACATCTACAGAACATGCTGAGACCTGTTAAAAAGTACTTGAAGGAACAATGCATTTTGCTTTCAAGGTATCTGAATAGTTTATTGGCATAGCACAGCTTCCCTGTCCACCACGACTTGATCACTGTTTACCTCTTTAAAAAAATAAAAAATAAACTATGGTATGATTTTGCAATGATCCTATTCCATGATCCCACAGAAAAAAAGAAAATGCCAAGAGACTGCTAATCTTTTTTTTTTTTTTTTAACAGAGTTTTGAGAGACCTTCAGGGTAAATCATGGAAGAACTGTGTTCAATAACCAAGCCCATACATTACAGAGTTACATCATCAGCTGACATCCAAGGAGAAGCCAAAGGTTAATTGCTATGGTTTACTGCATCATTCCAAATGACCTTGTGCAAGAAGATTTACCTTGACAACTGTCTGAACTTTACAGTCTGAAATTCCATCTACTTGTTTCATGAGTACTTTTTAATTACTCCCCTGGGGATATTAATATTATTTTTCTTTTTAAAATTCCTCTCAGGAAGAGATTGTGGTTTCATGTTTCCCCACCTCCTCTTCTTTAAGATAACTAAGTCCCTGCCCGGCTAGATCAAGGACACTTTTGTTTTCTTTAAGTAACTGAGGTAGAAAACAGAGACATCAAGACAGGCCTCTAAAAACTCAGGCTACTTGATTCAAATCCCATCTCCGTCATTGAGCCAGCTACGGAACAGTGAGTGGGATTGCTTCATTCCCTGAGGTTCAGTGTCCTCATGTGTAAAATGGGAACAGTAGTAGCAGGACTTCTTTCTTAAGTCCATTGGGATAGTACAGTAAATACTTACCTCGGGGGTGCCTAGGTGGCTCAGTCGGCTAAGCGTCTGCCTTCAGCTTGGGTCATGATCCAAGAGTCCTGGGATCTAGCCCCACATCAGGCTCGCTGCTCAGCCAGGAGCCTGCTTCTCCCTCTTCTCCCCATTTGTGCTACCTGGGTCGCTATCTCTGTCTCTCAAATAAATACAATCTTTAAAAAAAAAAAAATTAGAAAAAATATTCATCTCAGAGGTCGGCACAGAGAGAGCACTCAAATCATGTTTGTTTGTTTGTTTTTTCAAATCATGTTTTTACAATACTTTTTTTTACGCGCCGTTGTTTTTACTACAAGAACGATTTCAGAATTGTTCCCTTCTCTGATCCCACACTGAATAAAGTGGAAATGAAGTCGGAATGATCACAAACCTACTTTCATACACAGTACCGAGCTCCAAGGCAGCAGCAACATGGCCAGTGTACCTAACCCAACGAGTGCCAGCCTGAATTCACTGAGCACCTTCCCGATTAGCAGGGCAAAGGCTGGTGTTGTGCAGAATACACAAAAGCAGTGTGCAGCACCATCCGGGAAACTGAAATCTAGCCAGGAGAGGAGTCACACACATGCCTGCACGCGCATGCATGCACACACGCGCACACACACACACCCAAGAGATAACTGTCCTATGCTGCCTGGCTAACTGGCCAGATGCAGGTTTTGTTAGCAATTTTTTTTTTTTTTTTTGTGAGGGTAGAAGAAGAGCCCTGCACTCTGTGGAAAGCAGCAAACGCAGAGATGTCCTCTAAGGCCAGGAGTTTCAATCAGAGCTGTGGAGCAAGGCTAGGCTGTCACATGCACTTGGCTGAAGCTAGAGGTGCCCTGGGGGCCCTAACCTCAAGCATGGAGGTGAGCGACAGAGCAGGGGCTGCTTGGCTTTGCAAAGGCGCCAGAACCGCAGTCTCAGCATCTGAAAATGTTCCAGTTGAGCAGAATCCTTAAAAAAAAAAAACGCCCCAGAGCAACTCCCTTCTCTTCACAGCGACGCTGGCTGCTGCTGCAGTGAGCGCTGCTCTGCTCGCGCGCGGTCCCAGGCGCCCCCCTGGCGGGGCCTCGGGAGGGGGGGGGGGGGCGGGGAGCGCCAAGCGGCAGCGACCAGCGAGGGGCCAGGGTAGCCCACAAAGGGGTGGGGGTGGCCGACACACAACTACTCCCCGGGCAGCAAGCCTCGACCACGGCAGCCTGCGTCTCAGGCCTTCCTCGCCAAGCGCCTCGCCCTTGCCTCCCTGCCCCGAACTCCGGGCATCACGGTCCCCAAACACCAGAAATCAGAAATCTGGGGACACGCCTCCTGCCGGATACCCAGGTCCGCCGCGGGCCACAACCACAGGTGGCCTCCCGGATTCATCCAAATGAGAGTCTCCGCCTTCCCATCGGCTTCTCGGGATCGTTCCTCCCCCGCCACCTCCGGGGGCAGGACGAGGATTAGGTCCCCGGGGAGCAACCTCTGAGCAGATGCAGGAGCCGGGGAGGGGGCCGCGGGGAGGCCCGGGGCTCGGAGGCCGGCGGGGGACACAGGGTCGCAGCCCTCGGGGGTGGCCGCGCGCGAGCCCGCGGGCAGCGCCGCGCTTACCTTGGCCCAGGACACGTCGTAGGGGCCCCGGGGCTCCCTGCGGACGGCGCACGGCAAGTCCACCGCCTCGGAGCAAGCCACCTTCACCTCCCGCGCCGCGGGCGCCAGGCTGCAGGCTGCACGGGGGACAGAGAGAGCGGCGTGAGCCAGCGAGAGGGGACGGGGGGCCCCGGGGTCCCCGGGGTGGGGGCGCCCACAGGCGTCTGGGGTCCTACCGCAGCTCAGGAGCAGGAGCCGGAGGCCGCGCGACATGGCTGGGGACTGCCGGCCTGGGGAGCGCTCCGCCGCGCCGCTCTCTTGTACCCGCGCGCAGGGACTTCCCCCGGCGCCAGCCCCGGGGAATCCCCCGCTCCGGGCGGCCCGCCCGCCCCCGCGCCCGCCCCCGCGCCCGCCCCCGCGGGGAGCCTCAGGCCCCGCCCCCGCCACGCCCCCGCCACGCCCCCGCGGCCCGGAGTCCGCGTGGCTGCGGCGATCGCCACCCGCGCGTAACGCGGGCCGCCTGGGCTCTGCGGGCCAAGGGGGCGCGCGTGACGGCTCCGGGCCGAGGCTCCGGGCGAGCGCGGGCGGGGCCGGCCCGGGGCGGTCCCCTCTCCCCACGCGGGCCCGGCGAGACCCAGAGAGGTGGCGCCGCTGCCCGGGTCGCCCCCCGCAGAAGGCGAGGGTGGTGACGCCGGAGGTGAACCCGGGGCCCGCTCTTCCCCAGATGCTGCTGTAACCCGAGACTCCTTAGGCTCCCCGCGGAGGCGGAGCCCCTGACCCCTGCCTTCTGGCCTGGGTCGTCAGGTCCGCCTGTCCAAACGGTTTCAGCCAAAGGAGAACCTCTCCTATTAAAACACGCACACACACACACAGTTTGGGGGGAAAGACCAAAAGAAAACAACAGAAGAAAATAGAAATCACCTTCTATTCATCCAGAAGTAAATTCTGTTAGTACTTCGGTGTCTTAGCTTCGGTGCACACATAGCTATTTTTATTTCTTTTTTTTTTTTTTTTTTTTTTAATGTTATTTGAACTCAATTGGCCAACATAGAGTGTAGCACCCAGGGCTCATCTCATCATGTGCCTTCCTTTATTTTATGCCCATCACCCAGTTACCCTATCCCCCCACCCACCTCCCCTTCTGCAACCTTTTGGTTGTTTTGTTTCCCAGAGTTAGTCTCTCCTGGTTGGTCATCCTCTCTAATTTTTCTCTTTCTTTTCTCTCTTTTTTTTTTTTTTTTTAGATTTTATTTATTCGTGAGACACACAGGGCTAGAGAGAGAGAGAGGCAGAGACACAGGCAGAGGGAGAAGCAGGCTCCATGCAGGGAGCCTGATGTGGGACTTGATCCCAGGACTCCAGGATCACACCCTGGGCCAAAGCACCCAGGGATCCTCCTAATTTTTCATAGGTATTTTTAATGGGACATTCTGCATACGATTTTGTAACCTACTCTCTTTCAGCTGAATATTTTGCAAGAGTTTCCATATCATTAAAAAGTTGCAACAGTGTCATGTTGGGGGCTCAAGAATATTCCATCATACAGTTCTGTGTAAATTAGAACCAATTAGATCGTGTGAGACAGGATTAGTCTAAGGTTATAGTTAGTAGGCTCTCTTTGGTGGTGGTAGGGTGCTTCTTTGTTAGTAACATTACAAAAGATGCTGTGATTGTGGTGATGAACTTCCATGGAGATAAACCTTTGCTCTAGTATTATTTTCTTTGAATAAATGCCTAGAGGAAATTGTGCTAAGCCAAAAGGAATTTACAATTTTGTTAAATATTGCCAAAATTACCTCTACTGAGGTATTCTCAATCTGCATTCTCAACCTGCAGTGTATGAGAGTGCCTTTTTCCCCACATTCTTGCTGGCATAAATTGTCATCAAACACCTTCACCTTTGCCCTTGGAAGTGGTTATAGCAACTGACTGTGTCAGTGCTTTCCCCATAACCTTCGTCAAGCTAATTTTTTAATTAGGAAACTTTTAGGCCTACAAGTACAGAAAATAAAGGAATCAAACACATCTCTATGCAATATATTCATAGTAAAACATCTGTCCCTTGCTAGACCCCATTCCTGAGCATTTAAGCTTTTTTTCCAATTTTTCACTGTGATAAACAATGTTGCCTGAAGCTGGAGATAGTCAAATCCCCTGGCCCAGCAACCCCACCATGTTATCAGACGTTGACATCTTTTCCTCCAAAATGCACTCTCTTCAGAGTCTCTCTTCAGAGCGACTTGGCATCATCAGATTTTTTTTTTCCATTTTCACCAATCTAATGAGTCTGAAATATCAGATCTTTTTTGTTTAATCTGCATGACATTGATTACAGGAGGGAGGAACATCTCTTCTTACAGTTTGAAACTTTTGGGTTCCTCTTTTGAGGATTGCCAGTCGTATCGTTTGGCCTTTTCCATTGGAGCTGTTTGTAAATTCTGGGCCAAATCCTTTCTTGGTTATGTGCATTCCAAAGAGCTTTTCCAAGTCAAAGGTTTGTGTTCTTTACTTTGTTTATGATGCCTTCATGTACAAAAGGGTTTTTTAAAAATAATTTAATGTAGTCAAATGTCTCCGTCTTTTCATTTATGCTTTATGCTTCTGGTGCTGTGTTTAAGAAATCTTTTCCTACCCTGGGAACAGAAAAACGACCTCCTTCATTTTCTTTCAAAACTTTTTAAGTCATGGTTTTTTGTAAGCAGGTCTTTAATCCACTTAACTATGATTTGATGTAGAGATTTAACTTATTTTTTCCATATGGATAACCAGTTGTTTCAGTGCTGCTTACGAAAAGTCTTTATTTTCCACCATTGATTTGAAATACCATCTCTGTCATATACAAATTTCTTTATGTGTGTTTATAGTCCATCTCTCCCTGAACTATCACTTTCTTATTACTTAGTTAAACCATAGTTAAGTCTTGCTATGAGGGAGATGAGGGAGCCCTCATATGTGATCTTCTCCTCAGTAATCGTCCTGGAATTCTTCTTGCTTTACCTTATACGTATTAAAATCAACTTCTGAATCTCAAGAAAACCTCTTTTGAATTTTAAAAGGAACACATTCAAATTATATATTGCAGAAAATTAACATCTTTATTTGTTTCTTAAAGATTTTATTTATTTATTCACGAGAGACACAGAGAGAAAGGCAGAGACATAGGCAGAGGGAGAAGCAGGCTCCCTGTGGGGAGCCTGATGTGGGACTCGATCCCAGGACCACAGATCATGACCTGAGCCAAAGGCAACCACTCAACCTCTAGGCCACCCAGGCGCCCTGAAAATTAACATCTTTAAAAAGTGATTCTATAAATCTATCAATATTGCTTATTCCATTTGTTTAGGTCTTCAAGAATTTTTACAATTTCATACATTAACATCTACATTTTTGGTAGATTTATTTCTAGGTACCTTTTTTAAGATTTTTTTTTAATTATTTGACACAGAGAGAGCAGAATCAGGGAGAGTGGCAGAGGGAGAGGAAGAAGCAGGTTCCCCACTAAGCAGAGAACCCTACATGGGGCTCCATCCCAGGATCCTGGGATCAAGACCTGAGCCAAAGGCAGATGCTTAACCAACTGAGCCACCCAGGCTCCCCGCCACAGTAGCTTTATATTTTTGGTGGCTATTTTGACATAAAAATTTCTAAACTAAACTAAATTTTTCTAGTTGCTCAATACAAGTGAATAAAAACTCAATTTTGTATAGTCAGCAATCTTGTTGAACTTTCTGATTAATGTTAGCAATCTGTTCTCAGACTCTCCATTAAGACACTTTTATAGTCATGAATTATTTGGAGGATTTTTTCTCGAAAAATCTCAAATATGTAGGTTTGTTTTAATTGTTGCTACTGATGTTTAGCAGTTGTAAATATCCAAGAATGTGGTCTGTATGATTTTTTGCAGGTTCTCAAGAAATTATTTTGGCCTATTATGTGGATTTTTGGTAAATGTGTCATTTGTTCTTGGAAAGAATGTGCATTCTCTACATGGGTGTCTCTCTCTCTTTCTGTCTCTCTCTCTCTCTTTCTCTCTCTTTTAAGTAGACTCCATGCTAGTGAAGCCCAATGCAGGGCTTGAACTCACCACCCTGAGACTGAAACCTGAGCTGAGATCAAGAGTCTCATGCTTAACCAACTGAGCCCCCCAGATGTCCCCACATGGGTCTCTCCAATCAAGCTTGTTCCTGTGTGACGAGTCTACATTCATCCTAACTTTTCATCATCTTAAACTATCAATCACTGAAAGAGATGAGTTGAAGTCCTCCTTGTGACTATGAAGTCATTTATTTTTGAATTTTTATCATTTTTTTTGCTTCATATAACTTGATGCTATGTTTTAGGTGATAGCAAGTTATAATTATTTCTTCCCAGTGAATTGTTCCTTTTTATCTTTATTTTGTGACCTTTGTCTCCTTAATATTCCTTTTTTGCTTCAAAGAATTTTGTCCACTCATTACAACCACACCACTTTCTTTGGGCTAATACCTTGCCAGTATTTTTTTTTATACTTTTATTTTTTTACTTTCAAATTCACTATTTCTTTGCCTTTAAATTCCAAATGTCTTTTTTATTTCTTTAAAGATTTTATCTATTTATTCATGAGAGAACGAGAGAGAAAGACAGAGGCAGAAAGAAGCAGACTCCCCGCAGAGCACAGAATCCAACATGGGTTGGGTCTCCCAGGACCCTGAGATCACAACTTGAGCCAACTGAGCCACCCAGGTGCCCCTAATATCTTTTTTAAAGCATATAGTTAGATTTTTCTAATCCAATACAGCTAACAATCTGTCTTTCTAATTCAGAGTTTAATTTTACTTTTATCTGAATTCTGCTATACTGAATTTAGTTCAGTCATCTTGTTTCATGTTTTATACTTAACCTGCTTTCCATCTGATTCTTTTTTTTTCTTTCTTGCATCTATTAAACATTGACCAAATTTTTTGTATTCAGTGATGTTCTCTCTACTGGTTTGAAAGTTATTGGGGTGCCTGGGTGGCTCAGTCAGTTAAGCATCTGCCTTCAGCTCAGGTTATAATGTCAGTGTCCTGAGATCAAGCCCTGCAATGAGCTCTCTGCTCAGCAGTGAGTGGGCTTTTCCTTTTCCCTCTCCCTCTGTGATCTCTCTCGCTCTTGGTTTCTCTCAAATAAATAAATGAAATCTTTAAATAAACAAAACAAGGGGCACCTGGGTGGCTCAATGTTTGAGTGTCTGCTTTCGGCTCCGGGTCGTGATCCGGGGTCCTGGGATCGAGTCCCACATCGGGCGCCCCATGGGGAACCTGCTTCTCCCTCTGCCTACGTGTCTGCCTCTCTCTGTGTCTTTCATGAATAGATAAAATCTTTAAAAAATAAAAAATAAAAATAAAAAACAAAAATGTTATTCATACAATTTCTCATCTGATGTGATTATCTTTATCTAATTTTAATAAGTACAGTTGATTTAATGAAGTCTAAAGTTAACCAATATTGCCACACACCTCCCCAAAATGTCTAAATGCCTGACCTCTACCCATTCCCTGCCCATTTTACATCATACTGGTATGACCACTACCTTCCTTCCAACCTGTTTCTCTAGTCCCATTAGTCTTTTTTATATATTAAATATCTGTTCAAATCTATCTAATATCATCAGTCTCACTGCTGCTTTTTACGGTCATTTTCTTCTGAAATATATTCTTGAGTAATTCTTATAGCAAAAACCTGTTAGTGGCAAACACTCTTCATTTTCATTTGTCTGAAAATATTTCTTTTGTCCACATTCTTAAACAATGATTTAGTTGGAATGTAAGTAGGTTGTTATTTTCTCTTAGGGCTTTGAATATGTTATCCCATCGTCCTCTGGCTTCTGTTGTTGGTGTTGCAAAGTTCTAGACAATCTGACAGTCATTCCTTTGTAGGCAATGGGTCTTTTCTCTATAAAAACGCTTCCAAAATCTTCCCTTTCTATTTGGCATTGTTGTATCTGGTAGAGAATGTGTTATTATTTAACCTGTTAAGGTATGCAGCTTTCATTAGTTCGAGAAAAATCTCATTTATTCTCTTGGAATATTGCCTGATCTCCTTTTGCTCTGCTGTTCCCTTCTGGAAGGCCTGATAGATGTGTGTTGGACTCTCCCACTACACATCCCATGTCACTGAGCCCCTCCTCCACCTGTCACCCCTCTATGTAGACCTCTGAACATTCCTCCAATCCATCTTCCCATACACTAGTTATTTATTCAGTGATATGTAATCTTCAGTTTAACATATTAAATTCTAAATTTTTTTTAATTTCTGAAGCTAGAGTTGATTTCTTAATTAACTCAAGGTCTGATCTTCTTTGATGGTGTCTTACTCTTTTATGGTGTTCTTTGCTACTTTTTTCATGACTTTCAAAATTTTAGACGTGTATTTTATAATCTAGCTGGACTATTGTATTATCTGAAATTCTTTAATATTGATTTTTGTTTGGGGTTGCTAACTTTTTTTACGGATTGTTTTTTCATATGTTTTGCAATTTTGAGCCGTAAATTTTTTTTTAAGATTTTATTTATTTGAGAGAGAGAGAGTATGACAAGGGGGACAGGGAGACGGAGGAGCAGACTCCCCAATGAGCAGGGAGTGCGATGTGGGGATCCGAGGACCCTGAGATCATGATCTGAGCGGAAGGCAGACCCTAACCGACTGAGCCACCCAGGAGCCCCAATTTTTAGTTGTAAAGTAATCTTTAGCTGGGACTTCACATAGAAGAATCCTGAACGGTCTGAGTGGAGGGTGTAGACTCCCAGGGAGATATTATGTTTGTCTTAACCAGATGCCCTAAGGATGTTACCAGCCTGTGACAGCATTTTATATTAATTTCTTGGTGGGCTGTGTGCTAGACCACTCTAGTAATATAAATGTAAATATCACATTCATGTGAGGGCATCTCTATGATTATTTATTTTAAGGGGAGGCTTTTGTTTTAAACAACTACAAGCTTCCTTTTCATTTTGGGTAGGAATGGGCAGCTGCTTTCAGTTCATCCTTCTCCCTGGGGGAGATGGAGGGGTCTCAGTTTTACCTTTCGACTCCCCTGGTATCCAAGTGCCTCTTGTGTGTCTGCTGGTCGTTAAAACCTAAGCTCCTTGATTCGACAGCCAGATCCCAAACTTGGACTACTGCTCTTGTTCACCTGTACCCCCCCTACCTCCCACACCTGCAGCCCTGCCTCCAGGGCGGCTCATGCAGATTCATAAGCTTTCGTCGTTCTGCCCGCCAGATTGCCTTTACCCTTTCACAGGTAATCTAGACAGCAGTGAGACTTTATCCCTTAGTTCTAGAAATTTGCAAAAGATTTTTTTTTAATTACACCAAGAACCATATTGCTGAAAATAGAAGTACCCAATCTATTATTTAATAGCCTAAAAATGTGACTTCACAGCAACGTCCTCTTAACCCCCTGGAGTACCCAAGTATATAAGTGTGAAAACACTTACTCTTCCTCATCTTCTAAATAGTCCCTCATACTGAGGCATGAACGTATTTCTGACAAGGCCATTCCCTATGAAACATTCTCAGGTTAACTACAGGCCACATTTCACTGAAAAACTAGAGTGCCCCACAGCGTGTGTCTGAAGTGGTGGTGGATGTGGGAAAGCCACAGGTCCAAGCACCAGCTCGGGGTCTTCTTTGAACAAGTGAGAGAAGTTTACAAACGGGTTGATCTCCACTTTGACTGGAGAGAGAAAAGAAAGTGAATACAAAGTGCTTATTGTCTTCCTGAAACCACTAGCTGTCACCCTCACATCTTTCTGTTCTGTTACTTTAAAAAGAGAAAAACCCTAAATCATTAGAAAACATCGTGGTTACACATCCTCACTGCCTTGGGCAGGCATTCATTAACTGTGGGCAAGATAGAAGACAACTGATGTTCTTTGCCCTTTCTGCTAACCCTCAAAGCCTCCTTTCTCCTTACTACTTAGGTCAGGACTGCGGCTCTGTTTTATTTCTCTCAGAGAGCATGCCAGTATAAAAGTATGTCATAACATTTGGAACCCAGACATTTGAGAACCTGGTCAGAGAATGGAGACTGGGAGGAGAAAGTTCTAGAAAGTTCCATGCGTTCTTCTCATCTACCCCTTCCAGGTTTGGGACAGCCGGAGTGGAGGGGGAGGAGGCGGTGGTTGGGCACAGACAGGAGGAAATCGTAGCTCACTGTTAAGCATTTACTAGGCAGCATGGATGTTGTGCATATGAAAGAGTGTTCTCAAGAGGTTTACAAAAGAGGACACAACTTCTTCAAGTGGACCTTGCTTTGTCTCTCGATTCTACACCACTTGTCTCTGAAAGGCTGAGGCTGGGAGCGAGGGGGGTGGCATACAGGGTGGGAGGGCAGCTCTACAAGGAGGGAAGGAACCAGTGAGGAGAACATTCAGGGAAGGCACAGTTTGGATAAGGAGAAAAAGGAACTGAGAGAAAGGCATGCCCTTTAAGGAAAAGTCCTACAGGAGGGCCCTGTGAGCCCATTTGTGGTCTAGCCTTCAGGCACCTCTCACATGCTGAGCCCATCACAAACTTGCAAAAAATGCTTGAGGTCAACTGGGAATAGCTTGTCTAGTGACTGCTGTGGGTTGATGGGGGGCAAAATGCAGGGTTAATACCCTATGCACCCAACTGTCTCCAGTCTTTCCCCCTTGGGTTGACAGACCCAGTAGATGAGGAAGTCCCACAAAAGGGGAAGACAGGGTTCCCCTTTGCCCCAAGGGTACCTTCTGAACCTCCTCTCCAGAAAAGGGTTTTTGAGAGAAAAGAATACACTCGAACTACCAACAATTCTATCGCAGCAACAGTTTTACCACAGCAGCTACCAACTGTTGAGCCTTGTCAAGAGTCAAAGTTTGTGGGAAGCACCTTCTGAATCACAGCCCCCAAAATAGTCCTATGTGGAGAGCTCTTATAAGCTGGCCACAAGGTCCTGGTTCTCACTCCCAGGGTTCTTCCCTCAAGCCGAGAAGACCTTTGGTGCACACCCTTCACAGCTCGTGTTTCTTCTAGCATGGCACCTGCACCACCCCCTCCCCGGGATTTTGAGAACCACAGAGAGGCTGAGAGGGAAGCCCAAAGTGTGGATATGTAAATTACGTCTTTTAATAAAATTCCCCCATTAGGTTTTTCCCTTTGGGCTACTTCTTAGTCACCCTGTACTTTCCAGCTATGTGCTCATTTGTTCACTTAATGAACAAAATAAACAGAAATAACTTGTATCCTTGTGCTTTTCTTACTTTCTTCTTTTTTCTCGCCCTCTGGGAAACTCAAAGCATCTAGAGACAATTGCTCATCCACTGTAAGGGAGAAAAGAGGCGGGTGAAATGATCCCCATGTTGACCATACAGAAGAAACCACACCACCTAATAAGCAAGTTGCACAAAAACAAAACACAGAGAAATTGGCCTCAGGCTTGATTTGAGACCCTTGGGAGGAAAGCCTTTAGGCACAACACAATCCTCCAAGGACACATGAGGAAAAGCTTCCTCATCACAAGATGAATTCCTTGTGTTACAGGAACATCTTTGCTGGAGTGCCCTGTTCACATGCTCCTAGGTCCTATGCCTTCCATGACTTTAAGAATCCTTTTTTTTTTTTAAGATTTCATTTTTTCATGAGAGAAAGAGAGAGTAAGTGATAGAGAATGAGGGGAGAAGCAGATGGAGAGGAACAAGCAGACTCCCTGCTGAGCACAGACCCTGATATGGGGCTCGATCTCAGGACCCTGAGATCATGACCTGAGCTAAAACAAAGAGTCAGACACTCAAATGAATGAGCCACCCAGGCCCAGGCACCCCTTTAAAAGTCCTTCTTAACTACCCTATATAAATAGAACTGACCTCTGCCACCCTGCTTTATTTTTCTCCATAGTATGTCTGACAATCTGACGTGATCTCATATATTTGTTAGCTTTTATATTTTGTCTCCTCCACTAGAACTTAAGGCTGTGTGTTACTAATTTCTTTCAGTCTCAGATCCTGGAATAGCTTTAGACATATATAGTAGGTGCTCAACAAATGTTTGCTGAATGGTTGAGTAAATAGATAAAGATGTACTTGAGAGGGATATTGTGGCAATTTGCACTATTTGCTTTGATTTTCATCCCTTTTTGTTTCTGCGCTGTGAGTTTAGGCCAACTGCAAAGTTAGGCAACAGCTCACGCAAGATGGCTGCCTTCACCTCTGACACCGACTCCACTTCTGGGGAGTTCCCCAAACCACCCTCAGTTCTGAAAATTCACTAGAAGAATTCTTGGAACTCACTGGTAACCTTTACACTCATAACTACGGTTTATTCCAGGGAAAAGACACAGGTTAAATTCAGGAAGAAGTTCTGGGCAAAGTCTGGGAGGCATCCAAACATGGAGCTTCCAGGTGTCCTCTCCTTACGTAGCCATGGACAGCATCAAGCCCTCCCAGCCATGATGTGCCACAGTATGCAGGGAATGTTACTGTCCAGGGAAGCTCACCCAAGCCTCAGTGTCCAGAGGTTTCACTGGGTTCTATCATATACTACCTGTACGGCTCACCTTTAGTCCCCAGTCCCTCCAGAGCTGGCATCGATATACTACCTCCACCACAAGCCTCCACCATAGATCACATTGTTAAACTGTCCAGTGGCCAAAGCCTCCAGGCTGACAGAGACAATCCTATCAAGCAGGGCATTCCAGGGGCCTAGAGATCACCTCCCAATAGCTGGCAAAGGCCAGATTTCTTTTGGGGTAAGGTTAACTTGTCACTGTACATATGCCTTGTAACTTTGTCATACCCTTGAACTGTGGGTGGGAATGCTCCTCCACCTCTTGACCTTGGGTTTCATCTTATGACTTGTTGGCTGGTAGAATGAGGTAGTAATCAAGGTGTGCCAATTTCACTCTCTCTCGTACCTCTGCAATCACCGTACAAAGAACATGGCTAGCCCACAAGTCCTAGGAAGAAGGTAAGAAACATGGATCAGAGCCATTCCCCCTTCTCCAACCAGCCAAACCCAACCTGGAACAGCTGACCGTCATCCACCGAGCAGACTCGAACAAACTGCATGCCTTCTGCTGTATCCCTGCAAACATTCTGTGATTAGTCTTTAAGCAAGATTATCATGGCCATCATTAACTGATAAAGTTATCAAACCATTAAGGACCATCAATATTGTTCTATGAGTTTGCTGATCCAATTAGAGCTTCTTCGGTTGGCACTGAAATAGGGTAGCTTGTGGAAAAAGGCACAAGTAGATGAGGCTTGTATGGAAACAGGTGAGGAGGTGGAATGTTCAGAAGATCCAAAGCAGAGACTTCAAACACCTACAGGACCAGGAAGGAAAGTGTGAGTGAATAAAAAGAGCCAGTTGCCTGACTATAAATTTGAACTAAGTGAGAATGAGGCAATAGGGAATAGTGGAGACTATTGTAGACTGAACAGCAGGAGCCCATGGAAAAGGAGCAGCCGCTACTTGGCTCCAGCCAATGGCTGCTAATGTGAAATTCACTCAGGCTTGCCAAATCTTTCTTTTGTGTTTTTGCATATATGAAAGAGAAAGAGAGAGAAGTTGAGAATCTAGATACTTATGAAATCTCTTTTAAAAAAAAAAGAAATCTCTTAAATGCTGCAAACTATAGATTTTTGTGCAAACACCATGCAAGATGAACCTAACCCCTCTATGGCTGTCACCATGCAACCTCTCCTTTAAGTCATGGTGTGCAACACCTGGTGGCAGCAGGTTTGTCCAGGACCTTACAGAGAGGATCCTTGATGGCCTGGAATTTCAGGTGAGAGGAAAAATCACACTAAGAGGAAAGAAGACCTAACAAGTGGATGCCAAAGACAAAGTTCTCCATCACCATCTGGCCCAGGGCCATTCCCATCACAGCCTGATTGGAGTTTTAAGTGTTACTGAATGATTCATTAATATTTTTCTTCTTTGGGGGTATAGCATCCAGAAGAACCAGACAAGGCATAAAGCATCTGTCTTAGTCATTTACATACATAACTCTGTATGATGCTGGAGAACATCTCAGTAGTTCCCAACTACTGTGGCAGCAGCACAGCAGGAATGGTCTCGGCCAGGACAAGGGAGCAAGAGAGGAGATGCTTCCGGGGCCCACACAAGCTCATCCTCCACTAGGCACCACTGCCAACACTGACCTGACCCACTCTCATGCTTCTGTGCCTGCAGAATTCTGCTCTTCAAAAACAGAGCAAGAGGTGGGCTTTCTGTGTGGTGTGACTGAAATCTATGAACGTTAGCACCTGTTCTTTTGTCTAAATTTAGCTTTCTCCTGGAATTTAGCTGTAGACACAGCAAAGCTATCGCCAGGTCCTATGACTGCCTTTCAGGTGTTTACTCTCTAGTATCGGATCCTGGTGTTGACTTCCCTCTGCTCTACATTTGCAAGAATCATTATCCCACAGACAACTCATTTGTAAGATGATGGTATTTGTTTAGCACCAGATGTTGCTTGCTTTTCCTCATTTCCTTGCTGTTTGTAGCCGTGGGGATGCTGCACAAATGATGGTCCTGTGGAAGGCCAGGAAAAGTCTCCTCCACCCGAACAGACCTGGGAGCAGCTGCCAGAGGAAAATCTGATATGTCAGTCTCCGATTGTAAGGGCGGCAAAGGTGTTCACACACAAAGACATCCAAGGTTTCTTAAGGGCTTTACTGCCTTTTAAAGATTTATTTATTCTAAAAGAGAGAGAGAAAGTGGGAGCAGAGGAAGAGAATTCCAAGCAGACTTCCCCTGAGCATGGAGCCCAACTCGGGGTTCTATCCCAGGACCCTGAGATCACGACCTGAGCCGAAATCAAGAGTCTGACACTTAATCAGCTGAGCCACCGAGGTGCCCCAAGGGTTTTACTTTCAAGAATATATATCAAAAAAAAAAAAAAAAAAAAAAGAATATATATCAAATGTGCCCTAGAAAACACATTCCACTAGGACTAGGAAGAGAAAAGAAGTGACCTCTATAGAGTGGTACTCACCACACACACACACACACACACACACACACACCATGGTTTAATCCTTACAATGATTCCCATTGATCCTTACAATGATATTAAAATGTCTGCTTCTGTGCCTGAGGGATTGATGCCAAGCTAAGTCTGACCCAAAAGACCACTGTTAGATAGGGTGAGCATATGTCTTGAGCTTTGCAAATTTTAAATACTCTCTTCCACAGTTAAACCTGTTTGGACTTCAGAATCTGCACTCACTCTTTTGCTTGGCCAGCAAGGAGCCCCATGGCCATGCTTCTTTAGTGCCCCACAGAACTAACCCATAACTGCCCCCTAGGAAACTCAAGTGAGCATCAAGGCAAAAGCAAAGACATAATTTGAATTTGTCTGTGGTCACTTACATAATAAAAATGCAGACAAGTTAAGAGGGCTCCTCCAGAACACATACATAGTTGCCCAACATGCGTGCAAAGTACTATGAGGTCACTAAGTTACAGGCTTTCTCATGTCTCATAGCAAATAGAATAGATTTTATCTAAAGATCAAAACATGAGAGGACACTCAACTGTCCGCTATCCCAAAGACAGGATTGTGTGGGGTCGTGAGTCCAGAAAGTATATCTGAAAAAGGAGGTCTGCCAATTAGGAAAAAGAGTGGTGAGATGTTTGGGGGCAAAAGCCAAGATTTCAGTGGGCTCTGAAACATGTAGACAGTGTGTGTGTGACAGGTACGGAGGTCAGGAAAGCAGATGACTGGCATCAGGGTATGTGACAGACAGTGTGTGGCAGGAGCCAAGACAAGGGTTTGGGACAGAAAAGTCAGGCTGGGAAAGGGTTAGACCTTTGATCCTGAGGACTCCGAGCCCTGAGGCCAGAGTCGGGCAGGACCCAGAATGCCCCAGCTGAGAAGAGCTCCCTACCCCAGGGTCCCCAGACCTGTTCCCAAGCCCAGAGCTGGGTGTTGTATATAAGCAATTAACCCTCAAAGAGCCACAAAAGGTGGAGGATTTGGGGAGTCTTTATTCCTCAAAGGGCATCTCTGCTGATCTGTATATTTTAACAAACTGGTGCTTAACGTTCAAAACATATTTTCTATATAATGAGGCTTTTCTCTCTTACCCAGGACCTCTGATTACTGAGAAAATAGAAGGTATGCAGTTGCTACTTGTGTCTGAGTGAGAAAAAAATCACAGCTCTGAGTTTGTGGATTCGAGGATATATCTGTGTAGGAGTGGGTATGTGTGTGTTCCTACAAGATCTGAGGTATCTTTTTCATATGAGGATTCAGGGCTAGGAATCCTGAGGCACCATTTTTCTCTGAGCAAAGGAACCACCCTCACCCCTCCCACTCCTCTACCTCAATCCAGACTCCATCCGTCAACCTTGGAATCCAATGTCATTGACAAAGCACAGCCTGAGAGTAAGAGCTGATAAGACCTCCCCCTCCACACATGGATCTCCTGGGACATAGCATGACAGAATTCTTATCTCTCTGGTCATGTGAGCATGAGTCAGGGGACCCCAAGTCCAGCGGGCACTTTCCTCCTACCTCTACACCAACTGCCAAACCACTGTACTTAACTAAAAATAATATTGATTTGAGTTTTATTTCTAACATCTTAACTGGTCACAGACCATAATCTTTAATTTCTAACACAGATCCAGATCTTACATTTCACTTGTTCCATTTGTCACCCAGGGACCCCATCATAAGTCCATTGATATACCAGTTCTCTCAAAGGTTCATTGTTTGGACATTATCTATTTTTTCCTCATGGAGACCTGGGGCCCTTCTTGTTAACAGGCCTCCAGTAGAGTGAGCCTCAGCTCCGTGTCTGAAGCCATACTGCGGTCACTGCTTCGGCCAGGGCTCATTACAGCTATGGTCTTTCTGAAGGTGGCCGAGGTCCATTCGTTGGGCTGGGACTTCAGATACTTGGGGATTCTCAGGAGGTCTGAATGGGAAAGGAAGCTTGAAGCAAGAGGGTAGTTTGGGCACTTAGGAACTCTTGAAGAAAGAGCCAAGGTTTTGGCTTTGGAGCTTGGGTAGGCTGACCTGAGGGTGTACAGTGCCTCCTCATGTAGGCAGGGCTCCCCCTGGCTTCCACAGGGTTTTGCCTATTTGACTCTGAGCGTTTAAGAGTGAGTTCCTATATGACAACAGATAGCATCTCCGTTCACCTGGCCTACACTGCAGAGGAGCCCCAGGACCTATGAAGAAACACATGCCAGGCCTTCAGTAAATGTCCCACATGGCTCTCCATCATCTCCCTCAAGACTCCCTCGTTGCCTCTGAGTTTTAAGAAGCAGCAGCCTCTACAAACTTAAAGACAAATCCCTCAGGCAAGTCTCTTAGACTCAGACTTCACAGCTAAATCCAACCCTGGAACGTTGCCAGGGGAGCAGACTAAAGAGGATCACGAGGAGATTTTCTGGAGGAGATGGGGACTAGAGCTTCCCGCTGCTGCAATCCTGCAAGTCCATGAGGAATGATATACGGAGCACCAGCTGCCACGCCTCTTGCTGCTGTCATCTCCAGCGTCCCAGCCATGTCTCTTACAAAGATTTCAGGATCTGACTCACTGTCTCTCTGTCACTATCGCAACAGCAAAGACAACCTACCCTGTGTTCTGACCTTCTGGTCTTTTAATGTTCTGGTGATGTCTTACCCATTCCTAAGACCATACTGTAGGCCATTACCCAGGATCATTACCTGCCCTTCCAAAGACCTTAACATTTCTTAGACCACTTCCACCCTCTTGCATCCATTCCACCCACTACCCACCACTGTCCTCATCTCCATCTTACCTGGCTTGGATCCCTGGCCCATCATTTTGCTCACTTGCATCCAGGTCCCACTACCACTTAACCCATCTCTCCATTTGTCATGTGTGTTTGGCTAAATCCCAACTTTGTTTAAATTCAACTCCTCGCCCACTCAGCTCCCAAACTCAAGCCATTTATATGAGGATAGAGAAAAACACACAATCATGCTAATGAACTCTGCCTGGTATTCATGACCACAATGAAGGTGGGTCCTCTGTGTCATCTGAGTAATTCCCTGGTCACTCTGCAACCTCCTTCTCTTCTTCATCCCTTTCCCCACCTGGCCTGTTGACCTTGGTCCTTATTTCACTGGAAAACCAAACCAAACCAAAAGAGAATTCTTCTTCCCAACAAAGCTACCAACTTCCCGAATCAGTATTCTCTGGTTCCCTTCAGACTTCACTTGTGCCTATTCAAGGACATTGGAATTTGTCCCCCTCTCTCCTGACTCATTTGTCTACATGGTCATTGCCATCTGCCTGCAAATATTCTGTGAACTCTTCACTTTAAAAAAATCTTCTATGAAAGAGGAGTGGTCATAAGATATTAGTACATACCATGGAACCTTTATCATCACAACAGCCTAATACCAACACCTAAAGAGAGACAGATGAGGGGCACCTGAGTGGCTCAGTTGGTTAAGCATCTGACTCTTGATTTCAGCTCAGGTCAGGATCTTGGGTCTTGAGATGGAGCCTCCGCATCTGGATCCCCACTCAGCAGAGACTGTGCTTGTCTCCCTCTGCCCTGCACCCCCCCACACACACACACACAAGTGCACTCTCTCTTTCTCTTTCTCAGATAAATAAATAATTCTTTAAAAAAAAAAAGACAAATGAGTAGAATAAAATAGGAAGTCAAGAAATCAGCTCAAATACTTGTAGAAATCTGAGTTACGATAAAAGTAATATTCCAAAAATCACTGGGGCTAACTGGTATTAGGCTGACAGGATAGTCATTTTTATTTATTAAAAACTAAAACTAAAAAAAAAAAAAAACTATACAGGAGTTCCTGGGTGGCTTAGTTGGTTAAGTATCTGATTTCGGATCAGGTAAAGATCTCTGGGTCTTGGGATCAAGCCCCATGTCAAGCTCTGTGCTCCATGGGAAGTCTGCTTCTCCTTCTCCCTCTATCCCTTCTCCCACTTGTGCTATCTCTGTCTATTCAAATAAATAATGAATGAAATATGAAAGAAAGAAAGAAAGAAAGAAAGAAAGAAAGAAAGAAAGAAAGAAAGAAAGAAAGAAAGAAAGAAAGAAAGAAAGAAAGAAAGAAAGAAAGAAAGAAAGAAAGAAAGAAAGAAAGAAAGAAAGAAAGAAAGAAAGAAAGAAAGAAAGAAAGAAAGAAAGAAAGAAAGAAAGAAAGAAAGAAAGAAAGAAAGAAAGAAAGAAAGAAAGAAAGAAAGAAAGAAAGGAAAGAAAGAAAGAAAGAAAGAAAGAAAGAAAGAAAGAAAGAAAGAAAGAAAATTAGATCTTTTCTTGTACTATCTGCAAGAATAATTGCCAAAGGAATTGGAAATCTAGATGGAAAAATGAAATTGTTCAGGTACCACATGAGGACGAGAATGAGCTTTTATGTAATCTGAGCAGGAAAATGTTTTTTAATATGACTAAAAGTCTAGATGAGAAACTGGTAGATTTGAGTACAGAAAATGTTAAAATAAATTTTTTTAAGTTTTAAAATAATCAAAACACAAATGAAAACTGGCAGAAAAATATTTGCAACATTGATCACAAAGAACCAATATCTAATATTTCAAAAACTTCTAAAAATAGAGGCAAAAGATCCAAAATCCAGTAGAAAAAGGGACAAGGGCAGCCCTGGTGGCTTAGCAGTTTAGCGCTGCCTTCAGCCCGGGGTGTGATCCTGGAGATCCGGGATCGAGTCCCACATCAGGCTCCCTGCATGGAGCCTGCTTCTCCCTCTGTCTCTGTCTCTGTCTCTCTCTCTCTAATAAATAAATAAAAAATCTTAAAAAAAAAAAAAGAAGAAAAAGAAAAAGGGACAAAACACACAAAACAATTAGGTGTAAAATTATTCCCTAATCATGTAAAAATACCATCAATTTTATTCCAAATAAAAAATGAAAATTAAATTTATGTTAAAAACCATTTTTTACCCATCAGATTAGCAAAAAAAATTTCAAGAATTTAACAGTACCCTCTGTTATTGTTTTTTTTTTTTAATTTTTATTTATTTATGATAGTCACACAGAGAGAGAGAGAGAGAGAGACTTAGGCAGAGGGAGAAGCAGGCTCCATGCACCGGGAGCCTGATGTGGGATTTGATCCCGGCTCTCCAGGATCACGCCCTGGGCCAAAGGCAGGCGCTAAACCGCTGCGCCACCTAGGGATCCCCCCCTCTGTTATTGTTAATAATTGTTATTTTGTTACTGATGAGACTAAATAAGCACCATTGCTGGTGGGATTGGGATATGGTGCCATCCCCGTGGAGGGGAGCTCAGCCAAGGAAAAGATGCATTTATCCTTCCATCCAGAAATTCCACTTCTAAGAATTTGCTCCAAATAAAAAAGTACAGATACAGATACCCAAGGTTAATGGACTCTAGGTATCTGGATGGTAATCATTGTAGCATTATTTAAAATTGCAAAATAGGGATCCCTGGGTGGCGCAGCGGTTTGGCACCTGCCTTTGGCCCAGGGCGTGATCCTGGAGACCCAGGATCGAATCCCACGTCGGGCTCCCGGTGCATGGAGCCTGCTTCTCCCTCTGCTTGTGTCTCTGCCTCTCTCTCTGCCTCTCTCTCTCTCTCTCTCTCTCTCTCTCTCTCTCTGTGACTATCATAAATAAATAAAAATTTAAAAAAAAAATAAATAAAAAATAAAATTGCAAAATATTGGAAACACCTAAATGCCCAAACACAGGAGGTTGGTTGCAAAAAAATATGGTATGTACACATAATGAGGTGCTGAGATATGAATAAAGTACAAGGAGGAGTTCTAAGACTCTTTTTTGAAATGATTTGATACAGTGATTTCCAGGAGACACTGTTGAGCAAAGAGCCAAGTGCAAAAGAGCGTATGTAATGAAGTCTGCTATCTTCTGTGTAGGAAAGAAGGAAAATACAAGGAATGCCCGGGTGGCTCAGCAGTTGGGCGTCCACCTTCATGCTCAGGGCATGATCCTGGAGTTCCAGGATCGAGTCCCACATCAGGCTCCCTGTGGGGAGCCCTGTTTCTCCCTCTGCCTATGTCTCTGCCTCTCTCTCTATGTCTGTCATGAGTACATAAAAAAAAATCTTTAAAAAAAAAAAGGAAAATAAGATTTGCATACATATTTCTCCAAAGAAGCACAAGATGAACAAATAAAAAAAATAATGTTGTTGGTTTCCTGTAAGGAGTGTGGGAAAAAGGGGTAAAAGCATTATGGCACGGGGGGATGCTACTCTGAGTGTACCTTTCTGTATAGTTCTGACTTTGGGTAGAATTTCAATGTTCTGTTATTTAAAAATTGTGTTAAGTCATGGATGGAGTTTCACACCCAGTACCCCTTTGCCCTTCTTTGGGTGGCCATGCTCTGATTTTCCTTAGGGAAGCATTCCTCCCACATGCTTGGCCCACAGGTGTTTCAGGTCGGGTGGGCACATGACACAATTCTGTATGTTGCACCTCTCTGACCACAGGGACTGGCTCAGCATTGGGCACCAGACACAGATGGAGTCATCAATGTGCCACCAACCTCCGGCTACTGCTGTTCAGAGAAAGGCCACCTTCCTCTTGTTCCCTGGATTTGAATCCAGGAGGTTGTAGACCTGACACAACTGGCAGCCCTCTTGGCACCCTGAAATGAAGCCAAATGGAGGAGAGCAGAGCTAAGAGATATAAGAGCCCAATTTCTGGAACTATCATTCAAACACCTGCTATTTTTATTTGATTCTGTGAACCAACCATTTCAAGTGTTTGCCTTTGCCTGCTGGAGTCGGGTTTTCTGTCACACGCATTCTGTCTCAACTGATATTCTAAGTCCAGCCTCTCCTTTTATAGATGTGGAATCTGAGGCCCGACAGGGCGAAGAGAGAGGTCCAAAGTCACACCGGAAGAATGTGCCCCAGACCACCTTCAGTATGCAGTCAGCCTGCCCCCATCTGCTCACAGGCAGTGGGTTTGATCAGAAGCCATCAATCTCCTTCGGGTGGAGACAGGAGATGCTCTGAGGCCATCGTGCGTGGCCACCACAGCTCCAGCTGTGCTGGGAAGAGCTTCCCTGGAGAACATGGACTTCCCAGGCCAGCCCAAGGGTCTAGGAGACCCAGTGTCCGCAAGGGTCGAATGAAGGTTCTGTTATCCCAACTTAAGCACAGCAGGGTGTGTGTTGTGAACCTCTGCAACTGGGAAGACAGTAAGTTACTATGGCAGCAAGACCCAGGGATGTGGGGCCGGAAGATGTAGATTCAGATCCTGGCTCTTCCATTCACTCGTGCAATACAAATGGACAATAACAATAATGCCCCAAGTAGAGAATTGCTGCTTACAAAAGGTGTCTGTAAGCTAGAGTCCTTCGACCAGTAGCCAGCAGGCCAGAACACAGCTTACTGGTTGTTTTAATTGGCCAACATACAGGTGTTTTGTTTTGCTGTGCTTTGCTTTGTTTTTAATAAGCCAGCCAGTGTTGAAAAAAATTCTGGGATTTCATATACAAATCCAGATTTTTTGCCTCCTTTTGAATACAAACAAACAAGACTGAGAACACTGGCCAGATCTGTGTGTAAAGAACACTTCATCCAGCATGAGAGGCTCATATGCCCGCCAGTTCCCCATCACCCACCTGCATCTGAACTGAGGGTGGGTTCCAGTGGCCACGTAGAATCTCACACCACTATTTGTCTCATGGTAGAGAACTAGTGCTCTGTACCTTATGTCCTCCAAAGTGAGAAAGCAAAATATTAGCCATCAAAGGATTTCATCGTTCCCACTCCCACTTCCACACTGCCCACCAGCATCACTCATGACATGACCTTCTGGGATGCATCTGAGTTTCCAGCCACCACCACAAATAAAAATTGGTACATAAAGTTCACGGGTTAAAGAAAGGAAAGAAGAATTAGGACTTAAGTTCATGTTCTGTGGGTTGAGATACAAAATCTAGAGATTTTGAGAGAAGGAAAGTAAGTGATTAGCAGGTGGACAGGTGAACTTGGTATGTCTGTGCAGGAACAGGGTCAAGGACAGAGATGAGCAAGTTCAGAGGCAAGAAAAAAATCCAGCCTCTAGGTACCTGGGAGGGGAACTAGTGACGCTGCTAGCTGTCCACGTCAGGCCTGGTCTCCTGGTAGTGAGAACAAGCACAGCTGGCGGGGAGGACAGGAAACCAGGCAGAAACTTACAAAGGCTGGGTGACATTCTGTTGGGTTCCCATGTGGAACCCACAAGAGACTGTGTTTAGTCTCAACACACTAATGAGGAAGTTCCCCTAAATGTAGTTTTATGCTTTGACAGAGGAAATAAAATTCTCAGTAAATTTGATGAGAGGTCTATCAAAGCTTGATGCAATTTCAACCAGAGGCCCCTAGCTGGTGAGGCAGCCAGGGTTCATTACACAGCTCATTCAGCACGACGTCCTGGTTCTCAAACACAGCCAACGGGATGGTCTCATGAGATAGAATATCTCCTGTACCATAGGTATAATCATTTACTTCGTGTACATGGAGTTTACAATCCATTAGACTTAACACCATGGAGCCTACAACAATGAATAAGATGTCACCTTCACTTTGGAACAAGTTACAAGCCAATCAGGTCAGAAAACCAATGAAGGTAGGGGACTTGCCCAAGTTGTCCACCATGCTTCTGCAGTGGAGTCCAAGGCCAGATCATGTTGCCTATTGATTAACAACAGTTCTTGATAAGGGATTTTTTTTTTAACCAGACTTCCCTACGTGGGAGCATCCGAGGGATTTTTTTTTTACTAGGACCTCAACCTGCAGCTAGCAGTATTGCCTAAGGCTAGCAGTGTCTGTGTAATGCCAAACTGAATTTTAAAAAGAAAAAAAAAATGGGCAGCCCGGGTGGCTCAGCGGTTTAGCCCCGCCTTCAGCCCAGGGCGTGATCCTGGGGACCCGAGATAGAGTCCCACATCAGGCTCTCTGCATGGAGCCTGCTTCTCTCTCTGCCTGTGTCTCTGCCTCTCTCTCTCTCTCTCTCTCTCTTTGTCTCTCATGAATACATAAATAAAATCTTCTTTAAAAAATGAAAATTCTAAAAAAAAAAAATTACCTGATTGTTTCCATATCATGGGATTCTCTTGGTGTTGTCTTTAAAAAAAAAAAGAAAAAAGGAGAAAAGGTACCAGTGACAGATACTTATTAGGTGCTGGACACTATGCTGGACATATGTTTTCATGTTCAATCTCCATAGCCCTGTGAGGTAGCTAGTATCACCCCCACTGCACCTTGAGGATACTGAGGCAAAGTCAGGTTCTTTTTTTTCTTAAGATTTTATTTATTTATTCATGAGAGACACAGAAAGAGGGGCAGAGACATAGGCAGAGGGAGAAGCAGCCTCCCTGTGGGAAGCCAGATGCGGGACTTGATCCCAGGACCCCGGGATCACAATCCAAACCAAAGGATGCTCAACCACCGAGCTCAACCACCGAGCCTCCCAGGTGCCTCCAAAGTCAGGTTCAATAACACTTTTGTTCCACCTGGATGACTTTCGAGGGCCCTATTATCTGTATGAAAATTCTGGAAATGGAATCTGGCCTTTGATAAAGTCCAGTCCACACAAATCAGGCACCTGTGGTTTTACAACATAACATTCTTAAGCACAAGGATGCCATCAAGGGGTTGGTGGCCAGGCTTCTAGGGGTGGCATCTTGATATCAGTGAACCAACCATCCTGAGACCACAGCCCCAAAGCAGGACTCTAGCCTTTTACTCCTCCTCCTTCAGACTCCTGCCAGAGAAACCAAAAGAAGAATTCAACAAAGATCGTCACGGGTTTTGTCAGTTGTGGCTTCTGACACTTGGCCACTGCTGGGGGGTTTTGGGAGAGGAAGCAGCACGACAACACAGAAACCCAGAACTGGAAAAAGGACTTGAAGGGATCATCGTGTCCATGCACCTCTATGAGACTAGACACAGCCCCCTCTCCCTGAAGAGCCAGAAATAGATGCTCCGCCTCGTCTAGCACTTTCTACCAGTTTTTTAGTTCCCAAGGAGAGAAGATTTTCTAACAAGTTCTTATTTAACTTTGGTCTACTAATATCTTTTTTCATCCAAGATGATGAACAAGTCAGCCTCAGTGCTATCACAAATTTCCAAAACCTTACAGTATGACCGTTAGTCTTTCCGTTCTGGGCCTAGAAACACGATGATCTATATCCGTGTTCTTCACTTGGGTCCTAGACTGTGAGGGGTTCTGATCTGTACTGTCTGCAATTTTGGCACTGTTTTTCCAATATGTGACTTTGCCAGACTGAATTACCATTTTCCATTCTATTACAGAATTCAATACACATGACCTTGCCCTGTGACTTTGAGCTACAGAATCCACCTATTTAAAATACCTATGAAGTAAAACCTTCTGAAAAGCAAATATTCACTCCCAATTAGACAGCTCTGCATGTTTAATTTTTATTAGCAAAAACGACCTTCTGTGTATGAAGGCCAATAATCCTTGATTTTCGTATTCTATATTTGAGAGCAGAGAAAATTCTTCAGAATTGCATTTTTTTAACAATTTAGTTTCAAATACAATCTAGTTCCTCTTTTTATTAATGTAAGCTGAAAGAGTTGTTTTATATGAAAGCATTCAATGAACTGGGTTTTTTTTTTTTAAAAAACACATTTACTTTTCATATACGGGAACTTTCCAGATGACTGGTCAAATTATTATATTCAGCTAGTACGTTGATCTGGAGTTTTCAAAAAAATTGAACAATGGTGGTAAGCTAGCTTTTCCTCCCATCTGTGAGTAACTATCAAAGCACCATGACTGATTTTACGATATGCCAGAAATTAAACACCAAAACGAATGCTGTTCCTTCAAATCAGTCACCTTATTGCAAAGAACTTCCAGTGCTCAAAGGTGTGCTGAAAATCTTTTTTGTAATTTCCATCAGAGCTAACTATACACTTAAAAAATATGTATATCAACTGTAATTCAATTACAAAATATATTGTTAAAGGCAGCAATCTCCATCCTTTGAGAATGCATGTGATTTTGGAGACAGGAAAGGCCATTTCAAAGCAAGTATAGTGAACAAGAGATTAGGTTAAGCTGAGTGATATAAATGAGAAATTCAAATGTGCCCATAATCTCCCAACCCAGAGATAAGTACCATCAACACATTTGCGTATTTTCTTCCAGCAAGTTGCTTATGTATAGATTTTAACACAAATGGGATACGCCATATAGGCAGCTTGGATCCCCCCTCTTTGATCTCCAGTCAGTGTTCCTGTTATTCCCCTTTTATGAGGTTCAAAGAGACTAAGTAACAGGCAGACAGTCATATTTTAAGAAGTGTCCTAACTTCTAACGTCTCTCAAAATGGGCAGAGACTAGAAAAGATGAACAGTTATACTACAAGAATGTTCATCTAATTTCTCTTTTTCCTTGGTGTTATTATCTTGCAAGAATAATATTTGGGTATACCACCACATGCATGACAGCCAAGAGAAAGCAAGAATGAGAGAGAAAGATATTATGTGGTTTTAACAGAGAATAAAGAGAACGGGGTGTCTCGCCAAGTCAATCATTTGTGTAGATAGATAATCTATGTGTGTGTGTATACACAGTTTTCATTACAAGTCACAAAACTGTATTTTCTAATGTTCAGCAATGGAATAAAATCTTTCCTGATGGAGGAAGTACCACCTGTAGCAGAGATCAGAGAAGATGAAATGACTGTTTACATTCACCACGTCCTTTCCAAAAGTGGTAGGAATCATGCCATGTGCAAGCAAATGCTCTCTCAGAACACAGGCAAAAGCCTGTTTTCCAAACCCCATGCCTGAGCAGTTATTGAGTAGTGTGGCCAACCACTGTCCTGGACCCTTGCAGCTTGAGTTCTAGGAGCGGGGGAAACTTTGTCTCTTACTCTCTCCATCTGGACTGGGTTCTGTAGACTTAGAAACAAGAGCGGAAAATGTACCATTTTGAAACTTTGAAACTTTGCCCCAACAACAGAGGCAACTCCCACCACCCAACAGATGATCCTGAGTTAGAAATGCTGTTTGATTTGGTCCTATGCATGTCACTGCGATCTTCATACTGGAGCTGAGATGTCAAAAGATCCCCATTTTGCCTATTTTTACTTAAAAAATGTCCTTGTCTGTAGGACCAGGTTATACTGGGGGGGGATGGCAGCCTTTGGATCCCAACTTAATCAACTTTGGAAATTGACATCATCTACCCCAAAGGCAATTTTCTACCTGTGACAAAAGTGAAGGAATCACAGCATAAAATTAAGCCCTAAACAACACATTTGGCAAGATTCCCTAAAGCTGAGTCAGCCCAACTAAACCTAGACAAAAGCCTGTAGGTTGGGAAAAGAGAAAAATTTATAGAGTCCAGACAGTTGGTTGTTGGAGTGTGCTTCCAGAAAGAGCCCTGCCTCCTGCCCCATCTCAAGCATCTCAGGCCAAGCTCAGGAAGGGAAGATGACCGAGGGAAACCCCAACTAGTTTTAAAGACCCAAGAACATGTATAAAATGTTCAAGGTCCATGAGACCTCAAAGTCCATTGAGCCCAAGAGTGAGGAAAGGCAGTAAAGCAGAAATTGGCAGGTGGCATGTCAATGAACAAAGGGGCGATTTTCCATGTTCCCAAAAAAGGCAGAGGAGTGGGGCTGAGGGGGAACCACACCTAAAAGTTCTCATTCAATAAGACGGGTGAAGTGGCAGTGCCACTCACATTACTGGAGGCCAGGTGGGAATAAGGATGCTCAGCAATGTGCCTGTTCTGGTAGGTGATAACCCACCATGCCCACACCACCTGCTTCACCCCCAAAGTGACTGAGATTGGGTTTCTGCAATCCTTGGGAATGGGAACACTAAACTGAATGCTGAAACAGAAAATAGGTACAGACATAAACAGTTGCTTTGTTTGCAAAGCTTGCTTTATGAATATGCATCAAGTACCCACGCACAAGGTGGTTGCGAGATAAATTCTAAGTATTACTATGATTGCTATTGACTGGCTATATTTTTAGGTTGCCTTCTTTCTCCAGAGAAGTTAAGGCACTAACCAGGAGCACTGAAAATGAGGGCAGAGCCTCCACTGCATAATAAAAGCTGGAGAAATATTGGTTTTTCTTTATAAAACATGATGGAGAAATCCCTGCACTCCACACCTTCCCGAACTCCCCATAATTCAGGAAAAGTTCATATTCCTTGTCCACACCCCAGGATGAAGTATAGATCCTCATTCTCTTGACTTTGGGTTTGGCCACATGACTTTTTTTGACCATCGGAATCTGATACGCATGGTAGCAGGCCAGTACAAAGAAGAGACTTGAGCAGGCATTGTGGCTTTGCCCTTCCTCTCTTGCATTCCTACCATCCTCCTTGAGAAAAGAATGCCCCAGGGAGCCATTACTTCTCCAGCCTGGGGCTCCAAATGAATGACACACCAAGCAGGCTTGAATCTGACCTGAGGCTTGGAACCAAACCTAGTCCAGTCCAGTGGAGTCTGGCCAAATGCAAGTGAGACACACTGAGCCTCAGTTGTTGAACTACAGTCCCATGATGAGAAATTAATGTTTCTTTTCATAAGCCATGAGAACCTGGAGTCGTTTGTTACTGTAGAAAACTACCAACTAAGACCACTCTTTAGCATATGGAAGCAAAGACAAGGAGGATGGTTAGGAAGAGACAAAGGCCAGGAAACAACTTTAGAAAATGGGAGCAACTTGTCTTTTCAGGAACTTTGTCCAGCAGTGCTAGTGTGGGGTGGAATGACAGTGTAACTGGTAAAGCGGGGGTACAGGGAGAGAAGGGAAATAAAGAGTCCTGAAGATGTGTGAGAGCCTCGGGGACCCCCAAGAGAAGGGTAAGTTCTGGAAAACACATTTCTCCCCTGTCAGGCTCTCTCCTCCTTCACTGCTCAGCATTATAGACCATTCTCTCCATTTCAAGGAATTTAACTCCCTTCCGAGCTTTACGCTTGGTAAATAAACTTTAATGACTTGCAATGAATTCTACATTGCTAGATCTCCTATTTCTATTTAAAATGCAGCAGGATGTACGTTTGGTATTGATTTGGGCTTGTGATTTGAATTGTTCTTGTGTAGGTATTTGTCAAAGAACAGATGTTTTCTCCATGTGTCATTTGAGATGGGTTAAGTATGCCCAGGAGGGTATGGTGATATAGAGGTCTCTCCCTGAGCAGACGGGTTGGTTATAAATTGCTCTGTGGTTTTTCCTAACCCTGTAATGGCTGAAGTAAAACCTAGCAGCTGAACAGCTAACCCATTTATCTAATTTGATTTTGATTTTCCATTAAGCTCTCGTGATTTATTTAAATAGGTTCTGAAATTCCAAATTGAAATGTGAAGTATTTGGCATAAAAGGGGATTAAGAACCAAAATATGAATAGAATAAAATCCATTTTGCAAATCTCCAGACCTGTCCAATAAATCGCTTGGGAAACCTGCACAAAATTACTCCTTAAGTGGCTCTGAGCATCAATATTACATCTGTGTTTCATAAAACATGGGCTTCAAGTAATAGCTTTTTTTCTCAGGCTGCGCTTCAAAACTCCACAATTAAAGCCTGAAGCTCACTAAGGTATAAATCCCAAAGCCTCCTCTAGAAACTTCCAGAATCCGTGCTCCAGACTCCTCTGACACCAGGTCCCCTCAAGAGGGACTCTCCGTAATTGCTTCATCTTACCCTTCCTCCAGAGGCAGCTCTGAAGTGCCCCCTTCTCTGCACCCATCTTTCTAAGGACACAGGTGAGAGCCTGTTGGTTTCCCCATTAACATCTCTGATTTCCAGCCAGCCCAACCACCCTCAGGTTGCCTTTTCCACAGCCCAGCCCCCTCCCTTCCTGCACACACCATGCAGGAAATACACTGAATGGCACGTCACTCTCTATTTCCCCATCCTTTCTAAATTCAGCTGTGCATTTGCATAGAGGCAACATTGAATAGTGGTTAAGAGCAAGTGTCCAAAATCAGGATGTCCTGGATTTAAAAACTGGCTCTCCTCTTTATTGATGGTCAATAAAGACCTTGGGCCTATGGTTTTACCATCATCTGTAAAATGAGGATGAAAATAGTTTTCACCTCACAGAGTTTTTTTTAAGGAAACACAAAATCAAGTCCATGATAAGCCCTCAATTGCTGAGAGAGGCTAATGCTATTCCTATGTTTGATGCCCCTTATTTGGTCAACAGAGAGATTTACTGAGTGCTGCCCAGGTACCTTGCATTGTGTTGGATGATGGGACCAAACTGGGATAAGATGCAGTCCCTGTCCTCAAAGATCTGACTGGCTAATGGAGAGAGCTGCAAATACTAAGGCATGGGAAGTGCTACCGCTGGATTAACCCAAGGGCACATAGGACATGTCCAAACCCAGCTTGGCCAGGGCCAAGAGCACTGGTGGAAGAAGTGAAGTCTCCCTGGAGACCTAAAGATGAGTTTGTGTTAAGAGAATGACAGTAGCCCAGCAAAAGGGCCAGTACATGCAAAGACCCAGAGGTGGGAAGTGCACATCTAGGAACCAGAAGCAGCTTATCGTGGCTGACTTAGGTAAAATGCATAAGATGAAAAAGAATGGGAGCCAAGGCAGGAAGAAAGGGACCAGTTTATGAAGAGCTTCAAACCAAAGACGAGGGATTTGGATTTTCCTGAAGCAACTAGACAATGATTTCATCATGTTTCCTTCTTACAAAGCTCTCAATAAGCTATAGAGGGGAGATGAAATTAAAAATAAGACCAGGGCCTGCCAGGTTGCACAAGGTATGCCCTCCATGATGGTGCCACAGTGAGATGGTGAGTGGAGTGGAAGCCAGGACAGCTGTGCTCATCAGGTTGGGTGCCCCCACAAAAAAGAAGTTCATAGAGACCAGCAGCTAGAGCCAGAAGACCCAAAGCAAACTTAGATTTCTTTCTTACACTACGCACAAGAGAAGTTGTCAAGTGAATGTGAGATCCAGATGCAAAATGAAATTGACTAAAGAAAAGCATGTGAGAAATATAATGGATTACTGTTAAAAAAAAAAAAAAGAAGAAGAAAGAAGAAAGAAAGGAAGAAAGAAAAAAGAAAGAAGAAAGAAAGAAAAGAAAGAAGAAAGAAAGAAAGAAAGAAAGAAAGAAAGAAAGAAAGAAAGAAAGAAAGAAAGAAAGAAAAGAACTCATGTGAGAGATGAAGTGCCTGAAAGCCCTTGTCGTGGCTATGGGGACAGTGAGAAGAGGGGGCTTCCATATGGGAGAGATAGAAATAACAGGATTTAATGGTTGATCCCATGTGGGAGAAAGAGAAGTTGTCAAGTATGAGACCCACTATCTGGTTTGTGCAACTGAGTGGTTGATGATGTGCTGCATTAAAAAACAAAATTCAACTGAGTGAGTCATAAAGATCTTATTGGTTTTATTTAATGATTTGCAAAAGGAGCAGCACCCCATCTAGCAAATAGAAAGGAATTCCAAGGGCAGCCTGGGTGGCTCAGCGGTTTAGCGCCACCTTCAACCCAGGATGTGATCCTGGAGACCCGGATCGAGTCCCATGTTGGGCTCCTTGCATGGAGCCTGCCTCTGCCTGTCTCTGCCTCTCTGTGTGTGTGTGTCTCTCGTGAATAAATAAATAAAATCTTTAAAAAAAAAAGGAATTCCAATAAGTTGTACAAATGAAAGACATTCATAGGTAGAAGGAAGTTATACCAGGCAAAAAAAAAAAAAAAAAATGGGTTGGTTACCTTCCTTTAGGGGATGTCAGAGGTGTACCAGGCAGATGACCTAAGTTGTGCTGATCAGGTGATTCCTGATTGATTGGTTTAAGATTCTATTTCTGGAAAAGCCAAAATTATAACTAAGTCTCAGTTTGATGATGGAGGGCTTAGCATAAGTGATTCCATTTGGAGTCTATTGTCTTGCTTTTAACAGCTGTAAGGCCTAAGATAATTATAAGCTGCCTTGACATCTGGTAAAACCGGGAGGACCTTGAATGCTCTGAGTGTAAGCTTGCCTCCCCACTCTGCTCCTAGGGATAAGTTCTCTGAGCTCAACAACCCTCTTTTTCAAGGGAAACAATGCATTTCTTTGAACAGTGGTCCTCAGTCCCCTGCCAGCTTGCAGAATTATTCCAACAAGCCAGTCACATCCCCCCATGGCAACCAGGCGGCACTCTGTCCTCTTGCTACTAAAAAGCCTGTCCCCAGAGCCCCTGGCTATTCATTCTTTCCCCCAAGGCAACCACCACCATGTAGCCCTGCCTGGTATACACTGTCCTCGCCCCGGCTGTGAGTGTATGTAATTAATAAACTGCCATCGGTCTCATCCACCCACTGTCTGGGGTTGTACATCCTTCCATCCCTGTAACCCTAAGATAGGAATCCCTCTCTCACCAGTGGAGTGAAGAGGAGGTGATTAAAAGAGATAAAAATCTATTAAATCGGGGAATACAAAGAGGGGAACAGATGATAAAGGGGAAATATTTATAATTTCCCTTCTGGAGAAATTCTGGACTGATCCAGCCCTTCACACTTCCCCTGTCCCATGCATCTGGTGAAATCCAAAGACCCCTAGCTTAAAGACCCTTCCTCTGCTCCCCCAGTCCACAAGATTCTCTTTGTTCAAACTCTGCACACACCTCTGTTACACAGCTTGGACTGATGCACAATTACAGAGTGCAATCGCTCCCCTTCTCAGCTGAAATCCTCACAGGAAGGAGCTTTAGGGATTTTAGGGACACAGATGTGCAGAAAATTAGGGGTGTCCTGAGCAGAAGGTTAAGACAGGCTGGGTCTCTCCATCTCATTGTCGGGAAACTAGGACAAGGGCATGGGTGCTGGACGAGCGAGGACACACACGTGTTCTGGGCTGAGCCAGAGATAAGGTGGGGTGTGCTGGACATGCGGAGTCTGAGAAATTGATTGAGCAGCATGGCTAGCAACTGTCCCACCGTGGCCGTTCTGTATGTCCCTGCAAGTGTAATGTGCAGGAGTGTTGGCTCTGGGTGTTAGCTGGAAAAGTGAGCCATTTGAATGGAAAATACCCAGTCTGAAACCTGGTTCTCAGGGTACCTGGGTGGGTCAGCAGTTGAGGGTCTGCCTTTGGCTCAGGTCCTGATCCCGGGGTCCTGGGATCAAGTCCTGCATTGGCCTCCCCGCTAGGAGCCTGCTTCTCCCTCTGCCTCTGTCTCTTCCTCTCTCTCTCTTTCTGTGTGTCTCTCATGAATAAATAAATCAAAAGTCTTTAAAAAAAAAAAAAAACCTTCTGTTGAAACCTCGTTCTCTCCTAGCACAACAGAGGCTGTCCCGATGTCACCTCTGGGGCCACATGCCAGGCTCTGCAATGGGCAATATATGGATTTTCGAAAACAAAACAAAACAAAACACAAAACACTTATATAGATGGAGCATTTTTTCAATTTACCCTGATACCCAGGAATCTGAAAGAATTGCTGTTAAGGTGATAATAATAATAATAATAATAATAATAGCATAAGCATTTACTGAGTGATGTTAAGTGCCTGATACTAATCTAAGTATTTTTTCATGTATTTATTCATGTGTTCCTCCCATCTCCAGGAAAAGAGTTTATTAAATTATTCATTTCATCCATGAAAAAAAACCAATGCACCAAGACATCAAGTGACATGTCCAAGGCCACACAGTAGCCTGCATCTAGACACTTTGCTATGCTGCCTCTCAGCTTAGAGTCATATTCTTTGCATCTCCAAATCCCCGGTGTCTGTCAGTATATACGAGCTGATGCGTGTATGAAGTTTTAATTTTGTTGAATGAATGAACGAACAAATGAATGAACGGCACCTCAGCTAAGGCATCCACAACCTCTGGGTGGCCCTTAACTAGCCTTATACAAAATCCTTCCAAAGTCCTACACAAAGCCTTACACAAAGTCGTGATCTGAAGGGATAGCAACAGGGTCTGGGCCCCAGAACATCATTCCCCTCTCCTGTCACTGTGCCTTTATAATGTGAGTGTTTTGTTTTTGTTTGTCCTGAAGGCTTTTCCTTCTTTAGGAGCCACTTATTAAAGTGAAGAGAGGGTTTACAATGCCACCCAAAGTTGAGGATTGATGAATTCACTCCCATCCACCTGCCTTGGGCTTGAGTTACAGAGCAAACAGTGCCCCCTGTGGCTGGCACCGTGGTGGCCGATGGGTCCCCACACAGAGCTTCCAGCTCTGCTGTCCAGCCCTGCTCTGGGCAGCAAAGGCAGATGTCAGGGGAGAAGCCAGCCTTCAGGGGCTTGTCACTTCTCACCCTAGAAAGTTCTCCATCCAACTCCAGCTTGGGAGTCTCGAAGCCATCTTCTTACTTATGGTATCATTTCTTAGGGTTGGGGCACCTGCTAGGAGGAATGCCAATTCCAGACTGTTCCCAGCGGTATCAACCCACTGTCCTCACTTTGAGTTACCCCTCTGCAGACCCACGCTGGTGGAGAGAACTAGTCAGAGCCATCTCAAAGGCCAGGGAATGGGCGTGCTCATCAGGAAAGGAGATAGGATTCCAAGCTGAGGGAAGGGATAAGGGACTCTCTTATACCAACAACCAGCACCCACGCAACATGTCCTTCCACTCCCTGTCCCTCCTCTACCTTCCACTTGACCTCCACAAAGATGTGACTCCTCATGCTACTTATTCTAACCTGATTTCACCCAAGAGCCCTGGAGTATGTGTGTGATCAGTTGTGTTATAGGAAGGAGTCATCCACAGTGCCCTCTTCACCTGCACCACTCTGGAGCCCTGGATGGTATTTTTCTATCCAAGTGTTTTCCATCCATCTTTTAGTTTCTCACACTCCACCTATTCAAAGCTCCCAGTTACCACCGTCACATGCCCCCACAGTCCCTTGAATGTCCTTGCCATGTTGCCAAAGTCTTTATTAGTGATTTAAGAAGAGGATTGGAAGATCCCTCTAGAAAGTTCTTGCTAATGACTCAGTAATATTTTTATGATTTTCAATGGATTGTTGAAAGTTCTAAGATAGCTATCTACTGTCAAGTCTTCATCTCATTTTCTTTCTTTTAGTCTTGGTCTGGTAAACAATAATAAGAATTGCCATGATAACAATACTGGACGTTTTTAAAAGCCATTTCTGTTACTTCAAGTAGTCCTTATAATATTTTTTCCCTGAGGAGCCAGGCCCAGAGAAGTGAAGTCACATAGCTAGTAAATTGTAGAACTGAGACTCAGTTGGGACTTCCAAGGCCAGATCCTCTTTTCCAACACCAAACTCCAGGATAAAATGGACAGTAGAAATGTTAGGTTGTGGTCCTTTAAAAAAAAATATGGAAAATTTCAAACACACACACACACACACACACACACACACACGAAAACAGAGAGAATACAACAGTGATTCATGATACAGTGGTGTGTTGGAGCCAGTTCCTATGACCACCTCCTAAGACCTGAGTAGTATTCAGAAATTTTGCAAGTTGTCAATTAAAGCATTGATAGCTTGGAATCAGCCATGGTGGGAATAGCACAGAAATTGGCAAATGCTTTGAATTAGGGTTTCCTGCTTCCCCAGGCAGTTTGATAACACACCACTGTCTGTCCCTCCCACTCTCCTCCTCTCAGCTCTGAGACTGATCATCAGCTGGCTAATCTGGTTTTATCTATACCTATACTCATTTTCTCATCCCTGATGCCTTGTTTTTATGCAAATCCCAGACATCTTACCATTTTATCTATAGGTATTTCAGTATATATTTCTTTTTTTTAAAAAAAAAAAAAGTAGGCTCCATGCCCAGCTGAAGCCCAGCCCAGGGCCTGAACCCATGACCCCGAAATCAAGACCTGAGCTGAAATCGAGAGTCAGACACCCAACCGATTAAGCCACCCCGATGCCCCTCAATAGATATTTCTAAATCATGAGGACTCTTAAAACACATCCAAAATAACATTACCACACCCCCAAAGACCCTGTAATATCTCAACACCATCAAATATCCAACTGAATACTTTTACACAGTTGGTTTGCTTGAAGCAGGATCCAAGCAAGAGTCACACAGTGCTTGTTGTTAACATGTGTCTTGAATCTCTTTGAACCAATAGGTCTCTATTTTAGTCCTATAACAAGGCACCACGATGTAAGTGGCTTCAATGACAGAAATTTATTGTCTCACAGTCCTGGAGGCTGGAAGTCTGAGATAAAGGTGTCTGTCTGCTGGTGGAGCTGGCTGCTTGGGAGGACTGTAAGAGAGAATCTATCCCATGCCTCTCTCCTAGCTTTTGGTGGTTTGTGGCAATCTTTGCCATTCCTTGGCTTGTAGAAGCATCCCTGCCCCTATTCCCTGACCTCTACCTTCAACTTCCCATTGCATTCTCTCTTGTACATGTCTGGCTCCAAATGTCCCTCTTTTATAAGGACACTAGTCATATTGTAATAGGACCCAATCCTAATGACTTAACTTGATTGTCTCTATAAAGACCCTATCTGCCAATCAGGTCACATTCTGAAATAAAGGGAGTTAGGATTTCAAAATACGTATTGGGAGGTTGGGGCACAATTCAACCCATCACAGTTTCCTTATGTCTTTTTTTCTTTGTGATTTATATGTTGAGAAATCCAGGATATTATCCAGTTTCTTCTGTATTTTGCTGATTTCTTCTTCATGATCCCATATAGCATGTTTCTCTGTCCCACTGTATTGCTGTATTTCCTATAAACTAGGAGGCAGACCCAAACCCAGGACCAAATTCAGGTACAGTTATTTTAGCAAGAACACACGTGGTGGCCCTTATTGTCTGTGCCTCTCTTTTGTGAGATTATAACTGATGACAGGCTTAAGGACAACAGCCTGATCCGTCCGTAAAAAGGTGTCTACCAGCCTGGTGTTTAATGGTTTTCATAGTCATTGATAACCATTGCTTAGAGACGTTATTTTGTTAGGACAAGAAAAAATGTAATTTTGAATTCTCTTCGTTCTTCTGCATTTTATCTGGAATTGTCCATAAAGATCTGTCTGGCATCAGCTACTTATCCTAAAGTACAGTTCATTCAAGCAAAACAGAAGAAATGTTTCATTCACATCCTTTACTAATTGGCTTTCAAAATAATGAGTTGGTTCCTGAGCATCCTCAAAAAAACAAGAAAAACAACCAATAAGGATAATTTTTTTACTATTCTAATTAACTCATAGAATTTAGTTAGTTTTTTTTTTAATTTTTTTAAATTTATTTATTTATGATAGTCACACAGAGAGAGAGAAAGGCAGAGACACAGGCAGAGGGAGAAGCAGGCTCCATGCAGGGAGCCCGATGTGGGATTCGATCCTGGGTCTCCAGGATCGCACCCTGGGCCAAAGGCAGGCGCCAAACCGCTGCGCCACCCAGGGATCCCTAGAATTTAGTTGGTATGTAGCATCATTTTCAAATTCTTTTTGAGCTCAAAATGTCCCTATTTTTACAGAGTGAAAGCCTCGTCAAGTTGGCTTTGAATTGCTTTTGCACAACTCCAAAAGTCTTTGATGATCTCCTTGCTTTCTGGTAAATCAATGTGTTCTAGGTTCATCTTGTACATTTCTTGTCCCAAACGTACAATTGGCCATTTTTCCAAGGAACAATTGAATTGGTTCCTTTTACTGGAAGTTGGTACTTAGAAACAAATATTTGAGTGCTAAGGATGCTCACTGCTGGATTATTTCTAGACCTTTCTGTCTAGAAAAGACAGAAAGCAGTAGTGGCAAATACTTTCTTAAGAAAAAATAAATCAGGCATTCATATCAATATTTTCAACTATTATTGAGAATAAGAAGAATTTTGCTTATTTTTTCAATTTTAGATTTACATCTCTTTTTAACTGAAGACTTTAGTTCCTAGTAATTTTAATGTTAATTATCCATTTGCATATATGTATACATACACACATTTCAGCGAACAACTAACACAATAGGAAATTTATTAGTAGTTGTCTAATCCCTTAAGGTATCACCCACTAGGAATGTACAATTTAAGTAACTGTCCTTTAGAGTGACATGAAATAGGTCCTCTTGATGTGGTTAAGCCATCTACTTAATACAAGTCCTATTAACTTGCTTCATTTTGCTTTCAATTTTTAAGGATTGCTTTCTATTTTGATTTAGTTTTATTTTGTAATTATATAAAACATTTCCATAAGTTTAAAGTCAAGTCAACAAAACCAGGAAAATCCAGAGAGGCTGGCTTCCATTGCCACCTCTCCAACCTGCCCTCTCTCCAATAAGAAACCATTTTCAGTAATTTTGGCTTTATCCTGCCATATACAAAGTTAAGCAAATAGGACTCTCTCTCTCTCTCTCTCTCTCTCTCTCTATATATATATATATATATATATATATATGTGTGTGTGTGTGTGTGTGTGTGTTTCCCTCTTTCTCGTATATTGCTTAGCATTTCATCTTTTCTAAAACCTTGCTTTTTTTTTTCACTTAATAAATCCTAAAGATCACTCTATAGAAACAGTTAAACATTGAGGTTTTGCTTTTAATGACTTTCATCTTCAAATATAAAAACATGTTCTAATTATAATAGCTCCAAGGTCAACAGAAAGATGGAATGTCCCTATTGGTGTCAGAAGATTTTCATGAGTGAAAAAGAAACTATCAGCTCATACTTCCTTGGGCAACTTGTTAAAGTTATCTGGGTCTCCCAAATAAGCCTGTAACTGTCTAAATTCTAAAAGAACACTATCTAATAACAATACCATCCAGTTGTAGGGCACTGGAGCATTGCAGAGTTTATGAGAAAGAATGTGGGTGAAGCCAAGCTGGATGCTGTCACCACTTCCTGGCAGCGTGGCCTTGAATGAGGGGTGAGCCAGTGCCTTGTCAAAGCATTAACATAAGAATGAAATGAGATGAGGTCTGTTCAGTGGGCAGACACAGGGTCAAGCAGAAGTCAACATGTGAAATGTAGCTATTATAATGGTTGAATGAGATCCTTCACAAATATTACCTCACCTTAATTTTCAGAGCAATCTTTTGAGGTAATTATCATATTTAGTTTCAGGTTAAATTTATATTCTTGTATTTTTATGTACCCCCTCTTCATTCAATGAAAGTATAAGTACCTCTTATTTTGTAATTATATAAATTACACACACTCCATGTGTACAAACATTCTGCCCATTGAATTTTGAAATCCATTCTGGACTTGAATGGTGGTTTACTATATATAATAAGCATATTTTAACCAATGAACACCTGCTTTTTCTGATAGACTACGACTCCTATCTCTGATTAATTTATGTGCTACTTGGTCCTTAAGAGTTAACCAATAACCAAGATATGGACACAACCCAAGTATCCGTCAATGGATAAATGGATAAAGAAGATGTGATATATAAAAAAAAAAAAGATGTGATCTATATACACAATGGAATATTACCCAGCCCTAACAAAGAATGAAATCTTGCCATTTGCTGCAACATAGGTGGACCTAGAGGGTATTATGCTAAGTGAAATAAGTCAGGCAGAGAACAACAAATCCCATATGATTTCACTTATATGTGGAATCTAAAAAAGACAACAAACAACCATAAAAAGAGAAACAGATTCATAAATAGAGCGAACTGGTAGCTGCCAGAGGGGAAGGGTGTGGGGAGGTGGGTGAAATAGGTGAAAGGGATTAAGAGGTACAAATTTCCAGTTATAAAGTAAATAAATCACAGGGATGAAAAGTACTGCCTAGGGAACACAGCCAATGATATTGTAATATCATATGGTGACAGATGCCGACCACACTTCTTGTGGTGAGCAGTTCATAATGTATATAATAGTTGAATCACTATGTTGTACACTTGAAACTAATATAATATCATATGCCAACTGTACTTCAATTTTTAAAAAATGCATGGTATAAGCATACACACAAAACCAACAAAGACTCCAAATTTCCAAGATAAAAAATAAAGCCAATCAACAATGAGAGCGGGGTCCCTGGAAGAAAATACAATCCACTTGTGACAATCTATGACGTGATTTAAAATGCAAGACAGAACTGGTGGGGGGAGGTGAAATGGGAGTATAAACCTCATTTATAAATTAGACTGTGACTTTTACTTTACTATTCCCTTTAAATTATCATTCCCATGATCCAGAAGTCATTTTCCTTTGACGAAAATATCCTGCCTGTGACCTTTTATACAATGAGAGATGAAATTATCAGATGGTATTTTTGAACAGACACATTTCAAGACATAAAATCCAGTGTGTGTGTGTGTGTGTGTGTGTGCAAGCATGTTTCCCGTGCATCTTCTCAGCACATTTCCCTTAGCCCATTGGTTCTCAAATTCACCTGGACAGTAGAAGCCCAGGAATGAGAAAGTTTAAGAACTGGACCGGGGCACCCCAGTGGCTCAGTTGGTTGGGTGGACATCTGACTTTTGATTTCAGCTCAGGTCATGATCTCAGGGTTGTGAAATTGGGCCCCACATCGGGCTCCACGCTCAGTGTGGGTCTGCTTGAGATTCTTTCTCCCTTTCCCTCTGCCCCTCTTGCTCATGCTCTTGCTCTCTCTCTCTCTCTCTATCTCCCTAAAAGTGGATAAATAAATCTTTAAAAACCAGACCAATAACCTCAGATTCCTTCAGGTGACAGACTGATTTAGTCCATCAGCTTGTTTGAAATTGCAGGGAAAGATGCAGGTAATAAAAAGTCCAACTTTCCATTGTTGTGACCCCCACAAACTCAGGTGCTTAAGACAATGGTAATCAATCTGGCAAATTCCAGCCTGTGACAGTTGAAAGATCTCAGTCCTTCAAAGAAGACTCTGCAGGCAACGTGCAGAGAAAGCCACTCCCAAGAGCTCAATACAGCCTTCTTGGCCTTGGCCTTAAAATGTCAACATATCAAAAGCAGCACCACCTCAGAAAACCCCCACTCATGGCTGACAGGGTCTCCCCCACAGCCTCGGCGGTGGGGGCGCTGGGGTGGCGGGCCAGGGCAGGCCTCCCTCCCACCCAGGGCCATCGCCTCCTGAACTCAGGCTACGCACTTAGGCCACTGGGGAGAAACAATGCTGGGAATGTTCGGGGCACATGGAAGTCCTGGAGACTGATGGAACACAGGGTGATGGGGGCTTCTCTACACACATCCCTCATAAGGACAAGCACCGTGCCACCTTCCATTTGCTCACAGCTACAAGATGGACCTCAGTGAGGTCTGTTCTTGCAGCTTTTCCTGCTTTTAAAGCCTGGACCCCTTTCTTCAAAAGGAAGCTTCCAGGGGATCCCTGGGTGGCTCAACGGTTTAGCGCCTTCCTTCGGTCCAGAGTGTGATCCTGGAGACCCGGGATCAAATCCCATATCAGGCTCCCTGCATGGAGCCTGCTTCTCCCTCTGCCCCTCTCTCTCTCTCTCTTTCTCTCTCTCTCTCTGTCTCTCATGAATAAATAAATAAAATCTTTTTTTTTTTTTAAAAAAAAAAGGAAGTTTCCACACAAGTGTCCATGAAGTGAAGTTGCTCAGGTGAGCTCAGCGGCCTGCCTGCATCCTATGCCTTTCATGCCTGGTCCTCCAGGGGTTCTGGAAAGGCCCGTTTGAAGAGCCCTGAGCCAATGCAAACTTATTTTTTCCCCCAAGGAGAAAGGAAGGTTTTCAGGGACCCAAAGTCCCAATGCAAGTTGCCATTCTGAAATCCTGAGTGGTGCGGTGAGGACAGGAAAGCAGGGTTCTAGCAGAATTGGGACCGGAACCCGTGTCAAGACTCTGCCTGGTGGTGTGCCTGTGAGCTTCGTTTTCTCAAGGGAATAATTCCAGCAAAACTTTATTTTGGGACACGAAGCTAATGGCCAGCAGGACCCACAGTCGACCTCGGAGAGCTGCCACAGGGCTGCTCTCTTCCCTGGGTTGCCTTGCTCCTTTGGGCGTCTGGGGGCACAGAGACTCCCCATGACTCTGGAACCCTGGATTCAGGCTTTTGTCTCTTCCAGGCCTCCAGACCCAGCAGCTTCCCCAGGAGATAAACAGCTGCCTTAGTTTTTCTTCCGTGGGCGCTAACCCCCTACAAAATAGTCATTGATGGAGTTCCAAGGCTAGAAACCACAGAATCCTATTGAAACGGCTCCCTTTAACCAAGAAGATGGTTACTCCTTGTGCACACAACATACCACCGAATACCCCGATGATCCTCATTAGCCCATCCCAAATTGTTGGGGGAAAGGAAGCCTCAAGTCCCTTCTCTGGGCAGCCCTCAGGACCAAGTAAGGTACAGCATATACCTCGAGGGCCGGAGCTGAGTTCTATTCACCTTTCCATCCCAACAGACAAGGGGGCAGAGGAACAGACAAAGCATTTTTGGTGTCGAATGAACAGATGAGAACCATTGCTGACACTTTCTATGGCACCTGTCCGATGCCAGGCACTCTTCCAAGCATATTAATCCTCTTAATAACATATGACATTAATAGTATTATCATCCTTACTTGACAATGAAGACACAGAAGCTCAGAGATGTCAAGTCATTTGCCCAAGATCATCCATCCGGTAACAGAGAGAGAGAGCCAAGATTCAAAGCCAGTCTGCACTTTCCACTCCTGGGCATTAACAGGTGTCAGGTCCCTGTCCAGGGAAGCTAGAGAGGGAGTAACACACAGGTCCCTCCTAAGGTGGGGTAGACAGCCTTGCTCCTTTGGTGGGGGCAGGGTCAGGAAATGCATTTCAAAAGACATCACCCATTTTTTTTTAGATGTAATTCACATGCCAAAAAATCCCCTTTTTGAAAGTGTACAATTTAGAAGTTTTTAGTATATTCACAGAGCTGTGCCATAACTACCATCATCTAATCCCAAAACACTTTTATCACCTCCCCCAATATACACCTGCACCCAGGAGCAGCCCCCACTCCCATACCCCTCCCCACAGCCCTACAATCACTCTGCTTTCTGCCCGGGTTGGCCCAGCCTGGACATTTCACCCTAACAGAATCACAAGACAGGAGGCAAAGGCAGTGCCCCTGGTCTACCTTCTCTAAACATTCACACTCCTACTTTCCCCTTGTTTTTCCTCAGGTCATCTTGCCATAGTTTAAACAAACGTCATGACAATCTCCTATCTTGAAATTTCTCTTAGGCATGTGCTCAGAGAGCAGCTCTTTCCCTCCCCTCTATGCCCCCGACCCTGGATGTTTGCACTGAATACAGGGTACAAGGTAGAAACTGAGCTAAGAAAAAGATCAAGGAGTCAGAATGACAGAGGCAGGGCTCTGAGGATGGAGGTAGAAAACCAGAGACCACTAGTGGGGTGGGGAGGCTGGGAGCAGGACTGGGATGCCCCTACTCCAGCTTGGCTTCCTCCACTTTTCAACCCTCATGCAGCTGATTCACTGCAGCCTCAGCCACTGAGCTCTGGGTCAGAACAGTTCCAGTGCTCCAAAGCCACACTATGGGCCTCAACAACAGAATACAAAGATCAGAAACAGTCTTCAAAACAAAAGATGGATTTCCCCTCCCCCACCCCAACTACCCACCTCCCTGATACTTACCCATCTCAGTGCACCCAATATCATCCACCAGCATGGATCACTTGCCATGATTATTAAAATAAAGACCCTTGAGCCCCATCTCAATACATTTTTTTAAATAAATGTATCTGAGAATTATTTTAGATTTACAGAAGACTTGCAAAGATGGCACAGGGAGTTCCTGTATACCCCTCACTGAATGTCATTCATTGTCTAATGTTATTACTGTGGGCCTTTGTCAAAACAAATTAATATTTGTGCATTACTATTAACTGAACTGAGACTTGATTTGGAATTTATCAGTTTTTCCATTAATGTCTTGGTTCTGTTCCAAGACCCACATTGATTGTAGTCATCCTATCTCCTTCAGCTTCTTGGGTCTGTGACAATCTCTGTCTTTTTCTTGTCTTCAGGATCTTGACTATCTTGAGGAGTACTGGTCAGGTGTTTGTCTTGAGGAAGATAGCCAGATATTTTGTACAATGTCCCTTAATTTCCATTTGTCCAGTGTTTTCTCTCATGATGGAACTGGGGCCACCTCAACAGATTCTGACTCAGTTAAGCTAGGGTGTCCAAGAATCTAGATTGTCAACATGTGCCCTAAGGAGTTCTGATTCAGATGGTCAATATATAAGAAATATTGTTAGTCACCATAACAAACTGCAGCAGAACTAAAGAATTCAATATGCAAAACATTAAAGATTGCTTTAAAATATAAAATGAGAATAAAACATGAAAGGAATTTGTGGAGATAATACTTTTCTAAGATTGACACACATTAGGGGAAATCACAGAAATACAAACATTGACACATTTGACCATGTAAAATATATTAATTTAAAATAAAATTTAGGGCAGCCCAGGTGGCTCAGCAGTTTAGCACCGCCTTCAGCCCAGGGTGTGATCCTGGAGACCTGGGATCAAGTCCCACGTCAGGATCCCTGCATGGAGCCTGCTTCTCCCTCTGCCTGTGTCTCTGCCTCTCTCTCTCTCTCTCTCTCTCTCTCTCTCTCTCTGTATGTCTCTCATAAGTAAATAAATAAAATCTTTTAAAAAATAAATAAATAATAAAATAAAATTTAAAATAAAATCTATAATGAATTTATAATAAAAAATTATTTTCCTCAAATATAAATAGCAAAAGGTTAATATCTTACAGTAATCCTTCCAATGTAGTGGGAAAACATGAAGTACCCACTAAATGAAATGGGGAGGTAGGGACGGATAATTCCCCAAAGGAGAAAATATAAATTGAAATAGGTATTTGAGAAAATGTCCAATCTCATCAGTAAGCAGATGTAAATTAAAAGAAGAGCTATTTCAGGGTGCCTGGGTGGCTCAGTCAGTTGAGTGTCCAACTCTTGATTTCAGCTCAGGTCATAATCTCAGGTTCATGTGGTCAAGCCCCACATCTGGTTCCGTGCTCAGCTCAGGAGTCTGCTCAAGATTCTCTCCCTCCATCTCCCTCTGCCCCTCCCCCTGCTTGAACTCTTTAAATAAATAAATAAATAAAATATTTTTAAAAAATAAGAAGAGCTATCTCATACCCTCTGAAATAGCAAAGGGTTTTTTTTTGTTGTTGTTGTTTTGGTTGTTTTTCTGTTAGAACTTGTGCTGGTGAATTTGTGATGAAGTTAGAACACCATCCACTGTTGGTGACATTGTCAAATTGTACGACTCTTTTGCAAAGCCAAATGGCAATACACATTGATTTAGATGAAATATTCATAGTCCATGATCTGGTTATACAATTCTTAAGAATTTGTCCCAAAACTTGATCCTTATTCAAATGAAGAAAAGAGGTCTACGAAGGAAATATTTCAAAATACAAAAATATGGAAAAGAAACACATATGCAATAATAGCATGATTTAAAAATGATGGCATGTTATGTCCATATACAACTAGTTGAGACTTGCAAAGATGGCAGGTCATCGTGAGAAATGTACGTAATGTAATGTTGAACAATATGAGTTACATAAAAAGGTATGCTATGTTTTGATTTGCATAAAAATATACCAAAAGGGTATTTGCCAAAATGAAATGTTTAAATTATAAAAAAATTTTATATCCTATAATCTAGTCTTCATTTACTCAGTCCAAATTATTTTAGTGTCTATCATTTAAACACAATAAAGACACTTAAAAAGCAAGGAGTCTTTTCATCAGGAAACACTCTTACTTCCTTTGGGGGATTTCATGGTCTCTCTTAGTGGCAGGAATCTAACGCTGGAAAGAGCTGAGCACCATGTCCAGGGTGTCCACTGCATGTGGCCCATTTGTTCTTAAAAATCTCGTTGGCTTTTTTTTTTTTTTTTTTTTTTGTAGCACGATGAAATTGGGGAAATGAGCAAGTATGTCTGAGTCATATTGAGAATTTCCCTTTTCATAAGGAATCATCTGTGTAACTAACTTTTTTAAAACTCCAAATGAATTCCATAAGCTGCCCTTCCCTTCCTTCCTCCTTCCACCATCTGCTTGCCTGTGTTCTCCGTAGTCCTCCCCACCCCATTACCACTGAGCTTGGCTTTGGAGAGTTGACCATGGGGAGTCAGCTTTCTGAGCTGGCCTGTAGCCAGGAGGCTGCTTTCCTCCCCCTGACAGAGTCCTCCCTTGACCTGTTGCAGAAAAGCCACAATGTGGCCATCTAAGCACAACACACTCAAACCTACACAGACTGGAGGACTTACTTGAGCCTCTACTCAAGTATATGTTGAACAAGGACCAATAATGCTGATAACTCGAAGGGAGAGGAAGTGTCTAAATAAAGCAACATGGAAAAATAAATAAATAAATAAACAAACAAATCAATAAAAAAGCAACATGGGATGTTTTCCTTTATGATTAGAAAGAACAACTAAAACGTATTCCTGGATACGGTGATTATAGGAGAGACCCAAAAGGAATGGCTTCGTGATATTTGCTCTAGAATTGGCCAAAGGTTTTCCCTAAGGGGAAGAAAGAATCTTTTGATACATCTTTAATGAGTTTAGATATTGAAATTACTCATGAACATTTGCATTCAATTTACAAAGATATTTCTATTGAGAGCTGACAACCTTCCAACTGATTCCACCTCTCCCTGCTTTTTATTTGTACTTTACTTACAAAAGGGTTCTTTTTGGCCTTAAACACTAGAAACATAAGCCATTTTCTCTAAGGAACACAGATCTGTGGATTCCCTAGTATTCCCAGGAAGGAAATGAAATTAAGAACTTCCAGGATCCTTGGAGGGCTCAGTCAGTTAAGCATCCGATTCTTGGTTTCAGATCAGGTCATGATCTCAGGGTCCTGAGATCGAGCACCACATCGGGATCCCCACTCAGTGGGGAGTCTGCTTGTCCTTCTCTCTCTCCCTCTGTCTCTCTGCTACACTTGTGCATGTGCTCTCTAAAATAAAAAATAAATAAATCTTAAAAAAAAAAAAAAAAAAAGAACTAGGGGATCCCTGGGTGGCTCAGCGGTTTAGCGCCTGCCTTTGGCCTAGGGCATGATCCTGGACTCCCGGGATCGAGTCCCACATTGGGCTCCCAACATGGAGCCTGCTTCTCCCTCTGCCTATGTCTGTGCCTCTCTCTCTCTCTATGTCTCTCATGAATAAATAAATAAATAATCTTTAAAAAGAAAAAAAAAAGGAACTCCCTATTGAGGTCAGTGCTTTAGGACCAAAAGGTCAACTAGACCTGTTAATAATATCTTTCACAGGATCATCCAAAGCCAGAGAACAAGAACACTGAACTTAGACCCTACAATGGACTCATGTTTTCCATTTTAGAAAGATGATAGGGTTGGGGAAAGAAAAATACTGGGTGCGGTGATGGCTTGTGGTGCGAATGCCTGCCCCAGTGTCCTCCCTACACATCACAGGCGCCTCTCTGGACACACTTGTAAAGGGCTATTTAATGTAGCAAGTTTTAGATGTTCCTCAACCCCTCACTCCAGTGAATACAAGCCAGTGAATTTGCAGAGATACTTGAAAGTAGATGCTTATTAACTGAGGTCCATGGATGAAATTCCAGCATCTTTGAATATGGATGGAAAATATATATATATATATTTATTTTTACTAAGTGCCTATGACATTGTCACGAGTGGAAATCACCAACATTTTCATATCACATTACGTTGTGACAAATATCTCAAAGTATCAATTATATTCATTACCTCTTCACAAGTATGGTGGTAATAGGTCTGCCTCTGGCTTGTTGTTTAAAGCATCAATAAGAAGTTAACACTGTTATGAACTGTTTGTGTCCCCCCCACACACACACTCCAAATTTCTATGTTGAAGTTCTAACCGTTAAAGTGATGGTATTAGAAGGTGGGGCTTTGGGGAGGTGATTAGATTTAGATGAAGTCATAAAGGTGGAGCCCTCATGATAAGACCGGTGTCCTTAAAAATGAGAACAGGGGCACCTGGGTGGCTCAGAGGTTGAGTGTCTGCCTTTGGCTCAGGTTGTGATTCCGGGGTCCTGAGATCAAGTCCCACATCAGGCTCCCTGCGACTCCCTCTGCCTATGTCTCTGCCTCTCTCTGTGTCTCTCATGAATAAATAAATAAAATCTTTTTAAAAAGAAGAAGAGACACCAGAGCTCTCTCTACCATGTGAGGATATGGCAAAGGCAGCCATCTGCAAGCCTGGAGGCAGGCCTTCCCCCACAATGGAAGCTGCTGTCAGCTTCTTCCCGGACTTCAGGACTTCAGGACTTCAAGCAATTCGTGTCTGTTGTTTGAGCCTGTGGGATTTTGTTACGGCCGCCCTAGCAGACTGAGACACAGATGCAATACAAAATCGCACACTTTAAAAGAATTTAATAACTTCTTTACTCAAAATTGGTTTCCTTTACAATCCTGTGTGCTTCTTTTTATGTATTTGGAAGTGTTCTTCTATGGATGGGTCCACAGACTTCCCAGAGGGGTCCATGGCACAAGATACACCACAAAGTCCTTGCCTGAGGACACTCCCCTTCCTGTCAGGCCTCCATCTGGGTCACAGCTCCTCTTCTGAAGGACAACTTCCTCCTGCCTGCCAGGTTGAGAAGAGGTGCTTTTGAACAGGGTGTTAGTGGGGCCTTTTCTGTGGCCATTTCCCTTGTATATGGGCCTCTTCACCCATTCTCCCATCACAGATTCCACCCCCCCCAAGTCAGCCACCATCTGACAGGTGTGTGCTGCTGGGGGAGGGTGCACACAGAGCAGTGCAAAGCCAACCCTCCCGGGGAGCCGACCTCAAATCCACCAGGTCTTAACTGGTGATCTTTGAACAGAACAGCACACTGGCATATCCCTCCTGGGAGTGTGGCGGGAGCCAGGGAAGCAGTTGAAAGGCCGCCCACCATGTTTTGGGAAGAAATTTTAAGTTTTATATTGCTTCTATGTGATTAGTTCATTTTGGAATAAAAGACCAGACAAAACCTGCATTCCAATCTTGCCAGCACCACTTACCAGCTATGGAACCAAGAGAAATCCGATACCTTTTGGGTCTTCAATTTGTTCAGCTGTGAGATGATGATGATGATGATGATGGACACAAACACAAAGGCTTGTTTTTTGAAGCATGTTATCTCCCTCTGTCTCTGTCTCTCTTTCCCCTTCTTCCTTATTTTGAAAGCGGCCAAACTTGAGCTTTTTTAATTTTAACAATTTTATTGGATGAGAGCACACTTTTCAGAAATGTGACATCTTGAGCAAAGGAATTTAATTTTAGGACCTATTATATGATTTATCTAAAAGCTGATCAGACCAAATTATCTTGCTTTAGGACAGATTTGGGGTCACTTTTTGGTTTTCTTTGTTCTCGGTTTTGCTGCATCCAGAATCTGTTCCTATGTGTGAGCTCTAGGTGGCAGTCATGTACCGTGGAGACCTGTGGCTCGCCAGGCAGCAACCAGCCTGCCAAGTTTCAGTCTTGAGTCTGGGAAGAGAAGTGTCAGGAACACTTTCACGTGATTGATTACTGGGTGCCAAGGCTGTCCTATGCTCTGTGAACAGATTAGCTCGGCACTGTTGTCCCTTCTGGTCGAATGGGTTAGAGGAAGGAAGGAAAGGTAACTCAGGCTAATGAAGACCTAGGAAGTGTCCAGTGGAGTAGAAAGAGGAATTATTATTTACAGGACTTTGTCCAAACCTTCTTGCATAGGTACTCTCTATTCTCTGTCTGTCTCTCTGTCTGCACATATCTCACACCCACACTCACGCACACTAAAACGCGGGGGCCTAAAGACAGAGTGCATTTCAGGGACAGTTTATTTCATTTCCCTGGATTTATTTGCAAGAGTTTCTGTATCAGTGCCTTTTATGTAAAAAGGGGCTAATAGCACCAGCTTGATAGGGTTATTATGATGATTAAATTAGTTAAAATATATAAAGAGAATGAGTTGCCTGACACATAATAAGCTCCATATATAGATACTCTCACTAGCTTCAGTATTTGCTTTGTATTGTAGGAGTAGGGAGGCGATCTTGGTATGGCCATTTAGGGGAGGAATGGAAAGGGATACAGAGAAACACACAAACATCACATTCACAGATACATGTGGGTACACATGTGCACTCATGCATGCACACACACTTCTCTCTCTCTCTCTCTCTCTCTCTCTCTCTCTCTCTCCCTCCCTCCCTCCCTCACACATGCAGCCTCAGTAGAATATAGGCACAGATGGAACTAGATAAATAAGGATGTCAAACAGAAAAATGGAAGCCCAAAGGTATGGTAGGGTCTTTGCAATTTACTCGAGGAATGGCTAAATAGTAAACCTTGTTTTAAGTTTCAGGATTCAGACAGAGAAAAGAAGAGAGGGATCATGAGCTGAGATGCCAACAAATCTTTTTTGGGGGAAGTAGCTCTTCTTTCCCCAATATCTGTGATCCCAAGGATGTGTGTGCCATGCTGTCTGGTGGCATAGCCAAACACATTTAAAGTGGCCTTTCTGGAGACAATCAGAGGCATATCACTGTCCTGTACTTTGGGAGCAGCATGAATGGAGATGGGCCCTGTGATCACAACAGATGGTCATATGTCAGTTTAGGGCTCCTACTTTGGGACAACCAAATACATGGAAATCCAAACTGAAACATCAAAAGTGAGTGGTAGAGTCTTCAAATAGGAAAAAAAGATTCTACTCTTCACAAAATAATTCACCATGGGATTATCATTGATGGGATTATGATTCCATCTCTATATCACCTCTCAGAACTATATGAGGGGGTCAGCATATCTGAGGATCTTCTGCTTGAAAGCAGATTTATTAGAAAGGGTTTATAAAAAGCATTATTTCCCATTAAGATTAGTCAGTTGGCATAACCCATATAGATACTGGCAAGAAGTGTTTGTGCAACTGGTGAATTGTCAACAGGATGAGAAGGGCTGATTTGATTTGTATTGTATTGCTTTGTATTGTATTGTTGATTTGCTTTGTATTGCTGGGTTGTCCTTCAACTTTTTCCCACCTCGCCTCCTTTGCCTTCTTATCCTTATTACTATTATTATTAATATTAATACCCTTGCTATGATCTTGCAAAAGCTTTTACCTCTGTGTAAAAGAAGACAGAATTTTAACACCTGTGTTCCAGCAAACATGGTTTCGCTACAAAAGCAATGGTGAGGTTGAATGGGGTGCTCGAAAGGAACTCCCATACTCGGAGCTTCTTGCAGGGAACATCACCACTGAGGCTTCTAGACCGCTTCACAACTGCAAAAACAGGATCCGCAAAATGGTTTTACTCTTCCTGAGAACATCTTCATGTTAGGGACCATTTTTCATTAAATCAGTGACCAACTTCACAAATATTCCCCCATTGTAACCTTTTAGGCTTGGCAGGAGCTGCAGACTATGATGTCAGCCTCTGATTTGAAAACCTTTTCCTTCCAAGGCAATTATAGAAGTTATAAGGAGGGAAAAATTGCATCTCTGGCAAATGAACAAAAAAATAATAAAAGCTTTTAGAACTCTGAATCTAACCTGTGTTTATTATTTTTCCAAAAAAATGTTATGGAGATAGCCAACCTGCTTTTTTTTTTTTTTTTTAATATGCTCAACCCTTTCCAAAGGAGAGCATATTAGAATTTTTTTTAAGATTTATTTATTTATTCATGATAAACACACAGAGAGAGGAGAGAGAGAGATGCAGAGACACAGGCAGAGGGAGAAGCAGGCTCCGTGCCAGGAGCCTGACAAGGGACTTGATCCCGGGACCCCAGGATCGCGCCCTGGGCCAAAGGCAGGCGCCAAACCGCTGAGCCACCCAGGGATACCCCTGCCTTTTTTTTTTTTTTTTTTTTTTTTGGAGTTCAATTTGCCAACATATAGCATGACACCCAGTGCTCATCCCAGCCAACCTGCTTTTATAGGTTAACCAATTAATGAATGTGGAAAACTGGAAATTTATCACCCCAACATCACTATGTGGTCTGTTAGCTGAAACATGTATTTATTTTTTGCTTTCTGGATGACATGGAGACAAGCCTCCTGCTTACTTTGTTTTCTTCAATGGTTCTAGCCGTGTGCTGGTTAGGGTGTGTAATTAATTGCTTGTTGATCTGATTTGCTGGAAGTCCACAAGTCTGTAGTAGGACAGGAAGTTGAATTGGAAAGAATGGTGGACGGAGCCTTTGAAGATTCCAACCTAATCCAGGTTCTGTGAGCTGATGATATTATTGTATAAATTACTTCTCTCCAGACTTCAAATACCCCAAATGAAAAAAATAACCACACTGACATATTCCTCTCCCTCTACCCCGTGAGGAAGCTATAAAACCACTAAGGCAATAATAACATCCTAGCATCTTGTCTTTGTGTAACAGTTTGCAGTTTGTAAAGTACTACGGCATGTGTACCCTATCGCATTCAGCCCCCACAGCCACCCTATCAGATACAAGGCAGTGCATGGGTAGGCTCAGAGCCTTCCAAATCTTCAAGTTCCAGATCCTCTTTGCTAAACAATTCCTTCTTAAATTTCCCTCTCTTTTCACATGTTACCATAAGTAGCCAGGAGCAACCAAGCCACACCTTCAACACCCTGTCTAGAAATCTCCTCAGCTAAATATCCAAGTGTATTACGTACAAGTTCTGCCTTCCATAAAACTCTAGAGCCCAAGTCAGCCAAGTTCATTTCATGACAAGGATGGCCTTCCCAGTGCCTGATAACATACTCTGCATTTCCATCTGAGTCCTCAACAGAATCACTTTGGATATCCGTATTTCTACCACCAGTCTCTTCAAGGCAATCTAGGTTTTTCTAACATGTACCTCAAAATTCTTCTAGCCTCTACTCGTTATCCAAGTCCAAAGCCACAAGTCCAAAGCCACTTCCAATTTTTTTTTTTTTTTTTTTTTTTTTGGTATTTGTTATAGCAGCTTCAGTCCCCAATACCAAAATCTAGATTACTTTGTTAGGACAGCCACAACAGAGTTATGTACCAGGCTGGGTGGCTCAAATAACAGATATTTATTTTCTCACAATTCTGGAGGCTCGAAATCCAAGTCAAGGTGTCAGCAGAGTGGGTTTTCTCTGAGGTTTCTCTCAGACAGCTGTCTTCTCCCTAGGTCCTCATGTGGTCTTCCCTCCATGTGTGTCTGTGTAGAAACTTCCTCTTCTTATAAGGACTCCAGTTACACGGGGCTAGAGCCTTTGCTAAAAACTTTATTTGAACTTAGTTACCCCATTAAAGACCTTACCACCACAAGCCTTACCAGTCACAATTTGAGATACTGAGGCATTAGATCTTCACTAGAGATTTTGAGGGAAAGACACAATTCAGCCCATAACAGAGAATAGACCCACAAATAAGAATTAAATAGCTGAGAATATTAACAGGCATAGAACCTTAAAGTCACACGGCTTGTACACTCGAGACCCAGAGGTTCTGAGCTTTCTTGTTCAGTCTATTAAGGCAGGAAAAAAAGTATCGGAAGTGTGTGTCCCAAATAAGTAGACCCATGAATGGTTGTCAGGAAATCAGAGCAAAAGATAAGTTGTGGTCACAGAAAATGCCAATGATTTTGAAAGGGCGTCTACAAATCTGACAGATGAAAGCATTGTACCATGCTTCATGTCTTCTGCAAATTGTTTGAAAGGTTAAATCCGTGGCAGCGCTTTTCTTTTAAGGCTGAGCTCTTTCGGTAGCATTTTTAGAATGAAATGTTTTATCTGCCCCAGAATTATAATCCTAAAAAGTGATTAAGGAAGATCATATTTTCATCTCTACCCTTGGAATGGTGTAAATCTCTCCGAACAAAATTTGAAGCTAATCATACTCAGTGAATATAAGAACAGGCACCTTGGGCCAAGTAAGGGCCAGTTCAGTGATTATCAAGCCAACAAAATCCGTGGCAAGATCTGTTTGGCAGAGCATCAGCCTGAATCCTGACCTGGAATTCACTCAACTCTAACCACTTGCCTCAATTGCCAAAGTCACTGGCTTTGTCTCCATCCTAGAACAGATCATCAACTAATCATGCTGCTTGCTGCTTTGTAAACTGGGGATTAATTCTCTGAGGCTTAGGATCACATTTGAAATGCACTTTAAAATAGATATGTTTTGGGATGCCGGGGTGGCTCAGCCAGTTAAGCATCAGACTTCAGTTCAGGTCATGAGCTCAGGGTCCTGGGATCGAGCCCCATGTAGGGCTCCCTGCTCAGCAGAGAGTCTACTTCTCTCTCTGTCCCTCTGCCTCTCCCTCCCTTCTCATGCTCTGTCTCACTCTCGAATAAATAAATAAAATATTTTAAAAATGGATATAAAAAATAGATATATGTATATCTAAGGTAGGGGAAAAACATTTTTAAATGTTGCTCTTTGAGTATGAGCCTGTTCTTGGATTTTAAAAGGTGTGCTTTAAATCTAACACTTATAAGTGTATTTTTATGTTTGAAAAGAATCATTTTGCAGATAAAACAAACACAAAGGAGACATCAAATTGTCTTTTAGATATGTCCTTGAAATCACTGGGGGTTCCAAGGAGAGAAAGATTTGGACATAGGTCTGAGCTATGTTCATCACAATGAACATGTGATTTCAAATCATGATGAACATAGTTCTTGAGACACAAATCCAGGTTCTTTGGTTTTTCCACTGAGACTTTATGACAATTGAGGGCAAGTTTGGGGCAAAACCAAACTAAGCAAGCTATAAATTGTCACTCATCTTGTGGGTCCAGAAAAAGAGGGAAATGGAATCATTTCCCTCTAAGGTCCTTTATGGGTTCAAAAATCAGGAGTCAATACACAGGTTTCTTCATTAGTTAGAACCAGGTAAAACCTCAAGACCTTTCATTTGAAGTCCCTCTACACAGGACAATAGTGTTTGTGGTGTCATGCAGCTCTGGGGAAGGAGACCAGATCTGACAGTTACAGTATTTCTCCCTAAGCTTGTCTTTGGTTCTATGATAATTAATTTAAAAGGACACTTCAGCACTTGTGCCAAATAATTGAAAAATTAGATTAAAAATTCATCCAGCTGGCTTCTCAACTTTCCTGACAAGTCATGATCAGAGCTGCCCTTTGGCGAGCAGCTTCTGTGCTGGACCCTCTTGGCAGGCCTCCAAGGGAAGACGGGCATGAGAGATAGAAGAAGTCGGATGGCTCTGCTGCTGCTGGGGCTAAATGATGCCAGTGCAGTGTTTGTGGCCCAGGTAGTGGCTCTTCAAAGCCTTTCTAGAGACTCCTGCAGCCCATATATCTATCTGAGAGTGAAATATTCCCAAAGTCTCCAAACTCCTTGCTTCCAATCTTGCTGCTCTATACACAGTAGCCAGAGTGATCCTTATAAAACATAAATGAGGTTATGACCACCCCTCCCCCAGTGTACCCCAGCACAGAAAAAAAACAAAACTCCAAATCCCTTTCGGAATTTTGATTTGGTTCCCATTACCTTAGTGGCCTCACCACTTGCCACTTTCTCACACTATCACTCTACAGCAATTTCACTGGCCTCCTAGTGAGGTTCCTGAAACACTCAAGTCATCCCCCTCCTCAAAGCCTCTACACATTCTTTTCCCTCATCCAAGAATGCTCTTCCTTCAGATACCCTGATACTTGGTCCGCCATTTCTTTCAGGTCTGTGATCACATGTAACCTTATCAGAGAGGTCCTTCTTCTCCCCCAACTCTATCCCATCATCATGCTTTCTTATTTGAAACCATCTCAAACCTAATGGCGAGTTGCAGAAAAAATACAAGGAATTTCTTTTCTCAAACTACTTGAGAATAAGTTGTCAACATGGTGCACCATCACCCTTAAATAATTGAGTTTGGAAGTCCTCCAACAAGAACATCCTCCCACACAACCATACTGCAGCCATCAAGATGGGCAAAATAACATTGATGCAGTGCCACTATCTAAGGTCGGACCTTAGACCCCAAGCAAGTTTCACCAACTGTTTCCACCACATCCTTTATAACCAAAGGATCCCGTATGGTGTCCAGACTTGTGGTTGCTTCTTCATTAGTCTCCTTCCACATGGAATAGTTCCCCAGTCCTTCAGGGACTTCCATCCATGCCTTGCCACTGAAGAGTACAGGCAATTAATTTTATAAGAATCTCCAATTGATTTGGGTTTGTCTGATGTTTCATCAGGATCAAGTCCAGGGTTATACCTATGGCAGGAATATCACAAAAATGAGGCCATGTGCAGAACCAGCTACATTATTTTCAAGGCTCAGTGCAAAATGAAATGAAATGAAAATAAGACCTCTTATTTAGAAATATTAAGAATTTCAAGATGGCGAGAGCAGAGTGTTCAGCCGAGTGTGCTGCCCACATCACACTATTGTCTTCATGTTGGGTCTGTCAGACAACAAATGACCCAGCTCCATTCATCGCTGATGGTGTTAATGTTAATCCTTCCATTCAGGTGGGTCATCCAGGCTTCTTCTCCACCATAAAGTTCATCTTCTTCCCTTTGTCATTAGGAAGTGTTGGGGGAAAGATACATTTAGTTCACTTACTTGTATCAATATGAACTCATGGTTTCCATTTTACTCCATGGTTTATAACTCATTACTATCATTATTAATTTTTTTAATTAGTGAATTGTGATTTTAAATTTTACCCACAGTTCACTTGGCTTTCTTTGGTTTTCTTTTCTGTTTGGTTGTCTTTTTTTGGTTCTATGAGTGTTAACACATGTATGAACAAGTCTACCCACCATCACAATCAGAATACAGAGCATGTTCCACAGCTCAAAAAGTTCCCTCCTGCTGCGCCTTTGTAGTCAACTCTCCCCCTCCTTCCAGCCCTTGGCAATCACTGAACTTTGCCCCTTAGAGTTTTGTCTTTTCTTGAATGTTACAAATATGGAATCATACTATGTATAACCTTTTGAGATTTGAGTCTTTCACTCAGCCTCATGCCTTTGCCATTCATTCATGCTGTTTCCTAAGTGAGTTTCCACTGTGTGGATGCATACACTTATTTGTCCTTTCACTCATGTATTATACTAAAATTTCAAATTAATTGAAAATATTCAAATTAATGGTGCCTTCTGTCTAGACTGGATCCTTACTGATAGAGAATATGAGTCCTGAGATTCTGCATTTCTTTTTTTTTTAGAGACAGAGTATGCATGCACAAGAAGGGAGAAGAGCAGAAGGAGAGAATCTCCAGCAGGCTCCAGGCCCAGAGTAGAACTCAACGTGGGGCTTGATCCCAGGACCCTGAGCTCATGATTCCAGCTGAAATCAAGAGTCAGCCACTTAACTAACTGAGCCACCCCAGTGCCCCTAGATTCTGCATTTCTAACAAGCTTCCAGGTGATGCTGGTGCTGCTGGTCCAGGGATCCCACCTGCAATAGGAAGGGTGTAGAGAGATCACAGTAACAACGCTGGTTGGGGAAGGGGAAGGGCAGAGGGCCAGGATGTGGACAGCAAAGGAGGGGTACAGTGGCAATGCAGGAAAGCCATAACGAGGGTCTGGATCAAGTCAGTGGCAGTGTGGGCTGGAAGAGGGAGATGGTAGGGATAGTCAGGGGACAGCCCCAATCAGCTTGAGGGGTGGAAACATTGTTCCCAAGAACACAGGAAAAGGAGTAGGAATGAGGAAGGGTGTCACCTCTAGTTTTTCAGCTTTAGACACCTCAAGTGTAAAGAGAGAAGGCAGGACATCCATAGATCTGTTCAGTAAGAAGTTGGCCTTGAAAGTCTGGAGCTCAGGGGAGAGGGTGTCAGAGCTAAAGCCCCCAGTGGGTGTGGAATGTGATCACCCAGAGAAAAGAACAGAAGTGGGGGTGCAGACCTCATCCAGATGCCAGTTCCATCCATCCACTCTCTCTGGCTTCCCATTCCCCCCACCTCAGGCTGCCACCCTCTTTTTATCACGTTTATCTGCGGTTGGGCTCAGAGGCAAATCTTAAGCATTTCAGGGGCTTGCTCAGTGACAAAAAATGAGTGTCACTGTAAGCCTCCAACATCAGAATGGACAGTGGCCTGGGTGGAAGAGTCTGATCTTGGCTCCACCTGCCAGGGTACAAGCAAAATGCTGCTTATTTTATTTTGTTTTATTGTTTATTCCTCTATTTTAGACACAGAGTACACTAAAGCTCTTTTCTCCATTTCCTCTCAACACAGGTAACTTAAGCTCACATTTAAAAAATATTTTTATCACTAACTGAGTAAACTAAAGGAAATAATTACAGAAAAATGCATTTATTAACAGTAATCCAATTTCCAAAATTAAAGATTCTAATTCAAAGGACATCACACTCAAAAAAACAAAACAAAACAAAACAAAAAACCAGTGACAAGATTCCAAGGCTCAGATTCCCTTGTCCCAGGGATAGCATATTCCAGACAAAAGGGCTGGCACCAGTCTTTTGGTTTCTTCTATTCCAGCACTGGATTTCCATGGGGTGGAATTTTATTTCCCTCTATTACAACGAGTCTAATGGGACATTTTGTCTCCCTCTCAGGACCAGCGTAAAAGCTTTGTTAAAATGAAAACCTTTTCTTCACTATATGATTTTAAATTAAAAAGCATTATATTGGGTGTGGTCCCAATTTTGCAACCATGTTATATACTCACCAAAGAGTCTGGAAGATGACAATGGATATCTTTGATAGGGTGAATTATGGATGTTTCTCTTTTGTTTTCACTGATCTGTATTTCATTATTTTCTTCTGCAATGAATATGCTTTGCTTCTGTAAGAAAACATCAATGAAAGTTTGGAACTATTTGAAAATTCACACTGCTCAGATTTCAGGTAGGCACTTGGTACTCATTAATCAGCCGCTGGGCGAGTGAGGATAAATGAAGGTGGATGGATGCCAAAGGAGCGCTCTCATGCAGTGTGTCCCTGGTCATCTGATGGATGGCTGCCTTCTGTGCTTGCAGAGCAGTGACTTCAATACAGCACCAGGCTTGCCTTCTGTCGCTGACTCTCTGAACCCCTAAACAGATCACTCACAGAGGAAGAACATCTTAGACAGGAGCAGACGTGAGGGGTAAGTTGTTTGGCCTTCAAGAATCAAAGCAAGAACTGGAAGACTCTACTCCTTATTAATTGCAGGGATAAAGGTGAGCATCTCCTGGTATAAACAACCTGTGGCAGCTGGTGAGACAAATCCCCAAAGACGAGACCCCTGCTAGCCAATTAGCAAGTGCTCACCTGAGAAGACATTCCATCTGGGGCCTTAAGGAAACTGCTGTTTTTTTTTTTTTTAATTAGCTTTCTTATGAGTTATTTTCCAAACTGAACAAGGTAGGATCACATGGTGAGGGCCTGGTTTCCACATGCAAGCTGTGCCATCAGAGGAATGGTAGAAAATCACGCTGCAGCAGAGAAACAGGACGGATTGCAATAAGTATGGTATTTGCGAGTTCAAATATAGTTATTCTACATCTGATTGTATGATCTTGTAAAAAAAAAAAAAAACACCAAAAACCCAAGAGCATGCTCTCTGATTATAGCAAATAGATATTCTTCCAAGTGTTTTCATTCATTCAACATGACATATCCCACTGAGCACGTGTTTATAGGTTCCACTTCAGCAGCCAAATGTCACAACATTTATGAGAAGAAACTAATCTTTCCCACATAAAGGGGAGTGGTATGGGGTAGGGGTGTGCTGGGGCTGCTTTGTACCTGCTCTTAAGAACCAGTTGTTAACATTTTCAGGATTTTTGCAAGCCAGCTGTTAAATACAGCCATTATTTAAAAATTATATAAGCTTACACCTAAATTATATTCAAAGTAAAGGTAATACATCCTCAAAATTCATCGCTCCTAATTATGTTATAACATTTTGCTATTATCTATGCTCTCAAGCTTATTTTCTACCATAGCACCTGTATTGTGGAAACACTACATAATGAGATGCTGCTGCACATCTCTGTGCTCAGGGATGTCATGTTAGGAGCATGAAATCAACCATAGCGGGAATAATTACACCACAGAAATTGGCAAACACTACACATCAGGGCTTGAGTTATCTTTTTTGTTGCCTGTCTAGACTTAAGAAGGAGAAGGAGAAGATTTTAGTGATGTAGATTAAACAAAAGTACGTGTCACATCTGTAGCTGCCACATTGTGAATAACAAAAAACTGAGGAAATATTCTTCTAGTATTTAAGATCTGATTCAGTGAAGAAGTCACATATTGATGAAAGAAGGAGTTTCTTACTTAGGTCTTCATTTTCTCCCTTTTGTCTCATTCAAAATAAACAAAAAGACCCACCAACTTTCATGTTTAGATTACATTCATTTGTCAATGCTTTAAGTGACTGTGCTGAACTGGATAGTAATCTAACATTTATTTGTAGTCTAATTTTCTCAGATTATGGTCTCCTTGTGATCAAAGGTTGCTGTGGATACAAAAGTCCAGCAGAAATACATTCTGTATTAATTATCATTCTGTATCAAATATGGAATTTACAATAAAGAATGCTATATATTTTATCAGCAAGAGCAAGGATAAAACCTCATGACCATTTCAATAGATGCAGAAAAGCGTTTGATAAAGTACAACATCCATTCATGATAAAAAAAAAAAACCCTCAACAAAGCAGATTTAGAGGGACCATACCTCAACATAATAAAGGACTTATGTGAAAAACCCACAGCCAACTCATATTCAATGGTGAAAAACTAAGAGTTTTTCCCCTAAGGTCAAGAACAAGACAAGAATGTCCACTCTCACTACTTTTATTCAATGTAGTACTGGAAGCCCTAGCCACAACAGTCAGACAACAAAAAGAAATAAAAGGCATCCAAATTGGTAAGGAAGAAGTAAAACTCTTGCTGTTTACAAATGACATGATACTATATATAGAAAACCCTAAAGACTCCATCAAAAAAACACTAGAACAGATAAATGAATTCAGTGAAGTTACAGGATACAAAAAATCAATGTAAAGTACAGAAATCCACTGCATTTCTATATCTAAAAATGAAGCAGCAAGAAAGAGAAATTAAGAAAACAATCCTATTTGCAATTGCACCAAAAATAATAAAATACCCAGAAATAAATTTAACTAAAGAGACGAAAGACCTGTACTTAGAAAACTATACAACACTGATGAAGGAAATTCAAGACAATGTAAAGAAATAGAAAGACATTGCATAGTCATGGATTGGAAGAACAAATATTGTCAAAATATCCATATTACTCAAAGCAATGTACAGATTTAACGCAATCTCTATCAAAATATGCAATCTCTATCAAAATACCAACAGCATTTTTCACAAAACGAGAACAAACAATCCTAAAATATGTATGGAACCACAAAAGACTTTGAACAGCCAAAGCAGTCTTGAAAAAGAAGAACAAAACTATAGGTATCACAATCCCAGATTTCAAGATATACTAAAAAGCTATGGTAATCAAAACAGTTTGGTACTGGCACAAAAATAGATACATGGATCAATAGAATAAAATAGAAAGCCAGAAATAAGCCCGTGATTATTTGGTCAATTAATCTCTGACAAAGGAGGCAAGAATAGGCAATGGGAAAAAGTCTCCTCAACAAATGATGTTGGGAGGGGGTTGGGGGAGGGGGAAATAGGTGAAGGAGGTTAAGAGGACATTGATTAGGATGAGCACTGACTCAAGTGTAGAATTGTTAAATCACTGTATTGCACACCTGAAACTAATATGCTGCATGTTAATTATGCTGGAATTTAAAAAAATTTTAAAGAGTGCTTTATATTTTATAATTTGTAAATTACGTGCTATATATCCTTTATATCAGTAAAAACTTATAATAAATTTATGTGCACGCTTTTTTCTGGACAGCCACTTGATGGGCATCTATCAGTGTACCACTTTGTGTGGAGCTCCAATAAAGGCAAAGTAAACCCATTATCCCAACCTCACCTATGTATCAACCCCCAAAATAAAAATGACTTAACATATCCTGAAAGTTTCTGGAATTATTAAAAATATGAGACAACAGTCTTAGATAGGATGAGCTATATCAAGGCATACTGTAGGCTGGTTCAATCAGTCCCTTTCAAGGCTTCAATAATAGAGTGTAAGAAGAAATACTCCCTTTTGTCCACAATGACTTAATTTCTCCCACCTCTTCCATTCATGTAAACTGGTGTTCTAGAATCTGAAATCTTCCTTAGGTTAAGCATTCCTGAAAATCTCCCATTACTATGTATCTAGTGACAACATCAGTGCATTAGCGTTAATGCTATAAATAGAATAATCAGACTTATTTGGGGGATGCTGAGGAATGTGTCAGAGGAATGTGTCCTTGGTTGGATAGTTGAGTAACAAGATGGAAAAATCCAACAGCACAGAAGACATGGTACTAGCTGTTGCCTCACCGACCAGTTCTATGATCACAAGGAAGTCACCAGTGTGCGTAACTTGGCCTCCTACCAGAGGGTAAACTCCCATAGGCAGGGACCGACTCTGTTCGCTGCTTTCCCCAGAGCCTCCTACAGCACCTGGCACATGGTAGGAATTCAATTAATGTTTGCTAAACAAACTGGAGGATGAGAAATACAAATTCTGCCTTTGGCAGTTGTTGTGGGGATTCAATCAATCTGAATGTATGTAAACTGTTTCGTAAACTCACAGCCGCTTAAATGATTATGTTAGTAGGTTAGTAGGTGCCCCCACTAAAGATCTGCTGTTTGGCTGTCATTGCCCTGCTCCCCACTTTGATTTCCCCTCTCTGACCAGGATAATCTCCACAGACACAATCCCCACTGAGTCCCCAAAGCATCTTGAACAGACCCTGAGCACAGAAGGTTCACACTGCCCTGGAATAGCTGGTTTTACTCTTCGACCATTATCACCAAACTGTGAGCTCCTTTGAGGCAAGAACTCTGGTTTATTCATCTCAGTATCCTCATCTTGTCGGATGTAGCCAGCACTAGCTGTGTGCTCCAAGAAGAATGAATGAAAGGCATGTACACTGTATTTGATCCATTGAATTCATTTGCATCCAGAATGTGTGTCAGACCAGTAGGGACAGATGAGCTGTGCTACCCGTCCTCAGAGTTCGGAGGCTGCCCCCAGGACAAAGAAGGGATGTGGGACGTGTGTCCAGCAGACCAATGAACCAGCTCTGCAGTGTGCGTTATGTGAGTTAAACCAGCTTTTGTGGGCTAGTGTTGGAATCTAACCATCATGCTTTAAACAAGTTTTTCCAGGCATTTAAAAAAATAGCCCATGTGGACAAGAATGCCCACTTTACTAAATAAAACAACAAAATTAAAAATACATGCTATCCCATCCTATCAGCCAGCCCCAAATATGCCCTCATTGATATTGGTCGGTTTTGAGTGGTTTGAATCCTGCTACCCACCCTCCCCAACCCCCCACCAAACACTCATGTTTCACTTCTCCGTGGACTGGAGTCTATGTTGAGTTAATTAAATAGTAGCACAGCAGAAAGAAATCAATTTGAATTCAAGGCAGCAGGGTTTGTGGGAAGTATTTCTCTCACTGAATTCACCCTGCCAAGTCATAAAAACACATCTGAGGTTCCGCTGGTGTTTTGGCAGGAGCAGGACAGGGTGTGCAAGAGAGTCACAAGGGCCCCAGCTGGGACAGGGAGTGACACTCTTTCCCCACTCAGGAGTCCCCGCCCCTGGTCCCACTCCTCACTTTCTCCTTTTGTCCTTTCCTGTTTGCTGGGCTCACCTGGTGAAGTGTGTCCTGAAGTGTGTACATGCGGTGGGGAGCAGGCCACCTGCTGCAGTGGCCCCCACACAGAGGACCGGTTGGCTTTAATTATTTGCATTAACTTCGCAGAGCAACAGAGATGTCTGCCAAACACATAAAAGGCAGAGCCCGTAATTAATCTTCACGGAGTGTCCAATTCTTGGCAAGCTTAATGAGCTGATGTTCACCTTGCAAGTCAGCACGGCACTCTCTCATTCCCCCACACATCAAGTAAATGTACATGAACCCAAGGTGGGGCACGCTAGCATAACCCATAGCTCACTGTGCGGGATCATGACTACAAGGATGGGAAGCCCCCAGGGTCCCCTGCACAGGTGCAGCGACAGCAAGAAGGCTGCTAACTGAACAGGCAATGGTTGCATCTTTTTAATTGTGTGGCAGAGCCATTGCCTGCCTGACCAGCAGAGCAACTGCACAGACAGTTGTTTTGCTTTAGCAAAACGGAGTCTTTTCGGATTGACAAGAAAGGGAACATCTTCTAATCTTTGCAGATGCTTGCTGAACCCTCAGCAATATACGTAAGGAAGGCTGCATTTTGCAGCTGCAAAAGGAAAGATGCACTCCCAGAGAGTGTGGGGGGGTGTGCCCAAAGTCCTGCTCGGGAGCAGCTTGGTGCCCACCTGCGTGAGCAAAGGTGAACTGAAGTGCGTGTGGGTTGGTCAGGGCAGGGGAGTGGGGTGGGGGTTCCAGTTCCCAAGCTTGATGCTTCATACTGGATAATCTATTGGGTTCCTGACACCCTTGGTCCAAAGACACCACCCCAATCCTCCTGTTGGCAGCAGATGGATCAAGGTGCTTCCCAAGCCTGGCCAGGTGGGAAGTCGTCTTTAAAGTGTTTCATTTCACTTGCTCAGTTTATTTCAGTACCCATCATTCATCGGCCTGGCCCTGCTGCTGGTTGGGAATTCAGCTGTCCTCTGCCACCCACTCTCCATGTCCAGCAGTCTGGCCACGGTGCCAGCAAGCAGGACAGAGGAACAGGCACCTTTAAGAGAATCTGTGCTGCATTTGGTAAGAATCACTCTCCCTTGGGGTGCCTGGCTGGCTCAGTCGGTGGGGCCTGCAACTCTTGATCTCCAGGTTGTAAGTTCGAGCTCCATGTTGGGTGTAGAGATTGCTTTAAAAAAAAAAGTCTTTAAAAAAAGGAATAACTCTCCCTTGTATGTGCATATATAAATATGTAATGTGAGTATAGACGAGGACAGAGAAGGCTTCCTGTTCTAGCATTTGAGGCTAATCCCAATCCCCATCTGGGACCAGATAGGAAATCATGGGTTCAGAAGTCAACATTGGACTTATGGGGCATGCCCTTGAGAAGACTGGATCGGCGAGAAACCCCAAAGTTGCACTGTGCTGCTCTGTGTATGTAGAAGGTACGACACAGCATTGGGTTAACACTGGAAGTTGAGAAAAAGATCAGAAGGTGCTGGGGAGAAGTTCAAAAGACAATGCTCTCTGTCTGAAACGCTCACTGGCCTGTGTCAGCCTAACCAATTCTTCCTTCAAAGCTCAGGTCACAATGTCCTCCTTACTGTAGATTTCCCTGCCCCCATCTAACCTCCCCCTTGCCCCTCTCACAGATTCCTGACACTTTTCTGTGTTCTTAGAACAGAAATGGCCATGGCCTTCCCAGCCTCTGATACAAAATAATTACCAAAAATACCCGAGTTTTAATAGTTTGTTAACAACCTGCTGACCCAGGTCCTAAATTCACCCTCAAATTACCCCCAGTTATTCTCGTGGGCCCCACCACAGGTTACCATAAAGGCACTCAGCAACACCTTCATGGTTGAACTTCGGTCTTGGTCTTCACCTGGAGAAATGGGAGCCCCGATCTGCTTGAGGAAAGCACCCCTCTTCTGCCCAGCAGATGCCCTTGTGAAAACTCATTCATTTTGGGTCCCTCTGCTTCATTGGGCTTCTCTGGCCTGTGAAGGAGCACAGGGAAAGAGCTCTCCCTCCATTCTGTGCCTTATTTCAGAACCCGAGCCAAGACACACTCTGTGTGCACCCCAAGTCTACAGAGGCCCCTTTTCACCTTCTGTTGTTCTCCCCGTTTATAGATCCAGCGTCTCAGCCCAGATGGGATAAGGGTGCCATGCAATCCCCTCCATGCTCCTGCCTTTCTCTTCAATATCCTAGGGACCAAGCATAAGCCTTTCCTCCTCCTTCCAGTTAAAAACCAAAACCAAAACCAAAAACCAAAAACACACAAAAGCAACCAGGCTGATGAACTGATGCAAATTAATCACCTGGGCAGGGGAGGCAACAGGCTTTGTTGGTACACGTCTGCTCAGACTGAACTGGGAATACCAGAGACACACACCTTTGCACAAATGGAAAGGACTCGTTACATTTTTGTGATTGTGTCTTCACAGCCAGACTGTACTCCTTGCGAGCGGGGCTCCCAGACTCTTCACCTTTATGTTTTACACAGTAACTGTAAAAAACAGTAACTGCTGTTTACTGGGTGCTTCTTGTGGATGGACCAGTGCACGCTGGAACTTGTCTGATAAGCGTCCATGGTCCTAAATAAAAACTGTTTGCATTAAAAGCTAAGAAAGATGAACAATTAACCTTTAACTTCTTTCTCTAGTCCCCATATGAATTACCAAACCTCCCACAAGATCAAAACAGGTACGTGAAAGTCCAGGACATGACACAAAGATGAGGGTGTGGTGGTAGGGTAGAGTATAGTGAGCAAGGAGCCTTCCTTCTTCCTCTGTAGGGTTCAAAATATTTCTTCATTTGATCATTCTCCCTAAAGAAGCTGACCTATTATCTCGATTTCATCTCAAAGCCCTAAAGATTGGGAATGAAATGTACAGAAGCATTCATTACGAGCTTGACCACGATAGAGAACTTGTAAGGTGGATTATTTGGGCATGGGATTTGAGGATTAGTCAATTCTACCCTCTGCAGGATGATAGAACATATGAAGTTTTACTCTATATTTGATTAAAATGTTTGCCAGGCTTCCATAACTGACGTTCTTGATTTGGTTTTCTATTTTGGTGATAGTCTTGGCATAGACTGCACCTACCATTATTACCATTAATAAGGGAGAAGTAATTTCTGTGATCTTCTGGCGCCATGAAATTTTATGTTAGAAGTCTACGATAACTCAGTCCAAGTATCCCTCTGATGGCTCAGCTCCCCAATCCCATGATGTGGATGGTTGCGTCCAACTCACCAGGCGCTTATTAAAGAATAGAGATTCCTGGTACATCCTCCTGTAGATCCTGAATTATTCTATCTGGGAAGGGTCTCAGGAAAACGAGTTTTTAAAACAACCCAGGTTTGAGAATCATTACAATTGATAACGTCTCTTGACAGAAGTTTCTCAAGGCTATGATTAAATGCCTGTGAGGATGCTTAAAATAGCCCAAAACCGTTCCAGACAATTCTGAGAATTTTGTCGAGCCAAAATTCTTTCCCTGTGCCTTCTACCAATCGATATGTTCTTTGGAAACAAGTTGAACCAGTGCAATCTTTCTTCCACCTGACAGATCCTCAAATACTAAAGATAAGTAGGAATGAGTCGATCTTCTCCAGATTATAACACACTAGTTGTGTTGACAGCTCTTCCTACAACCATAGTCCCTTTGGTACAATTCTTCTAGATTGCAGGCCTCCAGCAGGGCAGGCCATGTACTATACGACCTTTCATCACAGCACAGTTCCAAGATACACTTGGGAATCATTCATGTATTCAACTAATATTTGTAGACCACCTACTATGTACTAGGGATCCTCCTAGGCCCAAGAGGACAGCCATAAATCAAAGTCCCCAATCTCCTAACACTTTACTTCTAGTCAGGGAGACAGACGAAAGGCAGATAAATAAAATAGGTACAGATAAGACGGGATAAGTGCTGAGAAGAGAATTAGGCAAGGTAAGGAGATAATGTAAAGAGTAGAGGGTGCATTTAATAAAAATGTGTGAATTTGAAATTTTGGTCCAGACGTATGAAATGCACCAGATGAATATTTGTGAATACAGATCATTATTCTTAGATCCTGAGGGAAGGCACGAGAACAATCTATATTCCAGCCAATAGAGGGCAGCTGAGTGCAAGACATATTGCCACCAGCTGAGCTGAGTAGAGCATCTTCCTGGGCCACAGGGACACATCCCAGTCATTGTCCAGTGAGCAGCACATTAACCCCCAGCCAGGAGAATCTCCTTAATATTTCTTATGATTAAATGTTCACCAGGTTGCAAGAGTAATTCTACTATACTGAGAATTTTCTTTCCTTCCTTGCACAGAACCAGTAGTCCTGCTTAAAGGGACGACAGAGTTCAATTTTGGAACGCTCCCCCCCCCCCCCGCCAAAAAAAAAATCCTTTCTTTCCAGGACTTTCCTGTGAGGTTGAATTAGTGAGCGACTCACACAGAAATAAGGATTCAGTTCCTTCTCACAGACTAAAGATGCTCTATTTGGAATGTCCGCATGACTACCTCCTCGATGAACCAGGCCTGGAGTCATGAAGGAGTCAGTTGCTTTGACACAATGTAGGTCCCGACACAGCAGCCATTGGGAGAAGAGAAACTAGAAAAAAATGCTGGGGCTTTGGAGGAAGGGAGCCAAGAGGAATAATGTTATATTCTTATTGCCTCCGACTTACAGCAGTGACCCCCTGGTTAAAATATCCTAGAACTCAGAGTTGGTATCCAGTCGCACCTGACTCAGTCAGCATGAACAAGGTTTCAGGAAAACTCAAGACCCACAAAATCACCACCTGTGGAAGTGGACCATGCCTCCATGCACCCCCATCGTGTCTAGCACGCAGAGGAAAAACCCATACCCTATGTTTTACTGCAAGGCAGAAGGTGGGCATCTGATGCACGTTCTCTGAACTGACGTGCCCTTTTCCTGGAGTTGACTGAGTTAACAGCTCAAGTGGCTCAGCCTCTGCAAATCTCTCCCAGAGACATGGGTGCTACCCACTGGCCTCACCTGACTGCAGGTATTGGGTGGAAAAAACATACATCCAACACTGAAGCATGATAATCATTTTAACAATCACTACCAGTTAGGGAGCACTTCCTGTGTACTATGAGCTATAGTAGTCGCACATTATCCTACTTACCCCCACCCCCAACTACCACCATCACCACCGTCAAATAATCACATAGACGAGGTGCCTTGGTGGCTCAGTCGGTTGAGCAGCCAACTCTTGATTTTGGCTCAGATCATGATCTCAGGGTTGTGAGATGGGGCCCCATACCGGACACCACACTTAGCAGGGAGTCTGCTTGAGATTCTCTCTCTTGCTTTGCCCGTCTCTATATTAATTAACTAATTACAATCTTCTCTAAAATAATGATATAGACATTCACACCCATTTTAAAATAATAAAGGTTCAGAAAGTTTTGGTAAGTGGGTGGCTCAGCAACAGAGCTCAGGTTTCAGGCTCTCCATAAAGAGCTATAAACCGGGGCAACTGGGGGGCTCGGTGGTTGAGCCTCTGCCTTTGACTCAGGGCATGATCCTGGGGTCCTGAGATCGAGTCCCACATCAGGGTTCCAGCAGGGAGCCTGCTTCTCCCTCTGCCTATGTCTTTGTCTCTTTCCCTGTCTCTCATGAATAAATAAATAAAACTTTTTTTTAAGCTATAAACCTTAGACCCAAATTGCTACCTTATTTTGTATTTGTTGGAATTTTTAGGGCAAAAATTTTTTGAGATATATAGCATCTGTGCAACAGGAACAGCCTTATAACCTGACAGTCGTGGCTCAGAGCTGAGGAGGGGAGACCCAGTGGAGTGGCCCAGCCCCGTGGAGAAGAAGAAAAAGGACAAATGAACTGTTATTTTCTCTCTTATGCTTTTATTCATCCACACAGTGCACCCATTACTAAAATACTTCATGTAAGAATGGCACTCCGTGGAACAGCGGAGCATTTTATTTCATTGTTTTCTTGTCCTTTCTGAACATAAGACATCCATTTTTTGATCTGAAAAAAAAAAAAAAAAAAAGACTTTATATTTCTCAGGCCCAAAAGGCCAAGCACGAAAGGCCACTGGTGTGGATGAGCACCGGGTGGGTTAGGAGGTGGGTATTTACACGACAGAGGAGTGACGCAGTTTCAGGGGTACCCTATCCCATCTCCCCAACATCCTGCATCCAGACCCTGCATCCACACTTGAGAAGGCTATTTTGGACCAGGTGCAGAGACAGAAGCTTTTTTGGTCCCCAGGGACATCTCGGGTGCAAGTGGAGGGCGTCCCAGGAGCCGCTGGGGAGGACCTCTGCAGCTGGCACAGTGGGGCCCCCTCTGGAGGACAGGAGAGGGCCGGGCTGACTGTCCTGGCTTCCTTGGAAGGAATCATGGGTAACCAGGGCAGGATTTATTCCCCAGGTGCACAAAGCCCTTTCCACTTTGGCGGCCAACCAACACGGATGCGCTCACGTTCGGAGCTTTGTGAGAAGACAGCAGACGTTTCCTCTCTGAGGCTCACCGCCACCCTCCCCACTGACAGCCCCATGGAACTCTGCACTTGCACAACTACTTTCACACCCCTCATTGGCTCTTTAAGTTAGATCAATGAGCCAGTTGAGCAAAAACAAAATAATTCTTTTCTCAAAAAGAACTGTGAATGAGCTAGTGGTTGCTGTTCAGTAGGGCTTCACGCTGTTCATTAGGCCCATGTCATCAGTGTCACCTCTGCCAGCGGCCTTTCACGGTCCTCGTGCTCCCTTGGGGACAGACAAAACCTGAAAGAAAATGCACATAGAGAACCAAGTCCGGCTCAGTGTCACTAGCACGGATGTGCTGCAGATTCCTGGTGGATCACTGGGTCTACCTGCAGCACCCAGTTTTGGGTGAGCGTTCTTGGAGGGCCATCCTCAACGAGGGCCAGCCATGGGGCAGGACGTAGAATCTGCCTTTGTGGGGGCACCTGGGTGGCTTCATGGTTGAGCGTCTGCCTTCAGCTCAGGGCGTGATCCTGGGGTCCTGGGATCGAGTCCCACCCTGGGATCCCCATAGGGAGCCTGCTTCTCCCTCTGCCTGTGTCTCTGCCTCTCTGTGTGTCTCTCATGAATAAATAAAATCTTTTTTAAAAAAAATCTGCCTTCATTCTCTGCAAGAAAACAACCCCAATTACACAGTATATGGGGAGGCCTAGCGCAGAAGCTTTGGTAAAGAGGGAGCTCTGCTGCAGGCCACACCTCGGGACTGGGCCGCAGTGCTGGAGAGCATCTCCCCAGAGGCCTCGTGGCCACCACGCTTCCCCAGCCTCTGGCCCCCTGGGTCCCTCCCTCCCACTCTCTTAACATCGTGTCCTTTTCTGTTCCAAGTCTTGCCCTTTTCTCCTGCCTTCCCCAGCCTTGTCTGCTCACATGCATGCGTTCATTCCCATTTACCGAGCTGCTGCATGCATCACACACGGTTCTAGGAGCCGGAGGGAGAGCGAGGAGGGCAACAGAGCCCACGCCCTGCTGTGCTTTCCATGCTAGCCAGACACAGAGAAGGTCAACAGACACGCACATCACAACAATACTGCTCCGTCGTTTGTGGTGTTGTGAAGAGAGATCAAATGGAAATAGGTTAAGATGAGATGGAAAGGGGAGATTTGGGATCAGGCAACTGTTTCTCAGTCGGAGAGTCCGCCTCCCACGGGACATGTCACAATGCCTGGAAACACTTTCTATTGTCAGCAGTGAGAAGGTGCTGGTGGCAGCAGGTGGGGAGAGTCCAGGGATGCTGAGCATCCTACGGTTCACAGGAAAGCCCCCCATAGCACAGGACGATCTGGTCCCAAATGTCACTAGTGCTGACCTTGAGAAGCACTTGAGACCGGGCACTGTTCAAAGAGGAGGCAAAAGCCACACAGTATGTAGGTTCTGAAGAACCCAGGGGCAGCAGCGGTCACTGGGGTGGACCACCCAAGGGAGCACTTACCCCCACACCTCAGATCTGCACTTCCTTGGAGAGGCAGGGGCTAGGGTTCAATGACTCGCTGAGAAGTTCAAAGGTAAAGCCTAAGCTTGACCTTGAGTGCCCATCACCGTGCTCACTACCCACAGCCTCTCCTTCCAAGGCAGCAGCTGGGGATTATAAGCAACGTTTATCTTCCTGATGCTTCCACAACTTTAATTTTGGTTGGTGTTTGATTGAATGTACACCTTTTTTGCTAAAGATTTGCACAAAATCAAATACAACATATGGACATGTGGCCTCTGACTTCAAGGAACTTAAAAACATCCACCCAAATGAATATTCGCAACAATAATATCTTTATAAGCATAGAAGGAGGAAAAAAAATTTTCACCTTTGCCCCTGTCCCACTTCAGTTACTTATTGCCTCAAAATTGTTAAGTAGAAGAGTCCCTGAAGACTGAGTTCTAACCACCCATTCTGTAGATGAGGAAAATGAGGCCCAGGGAGCCTTGGTGACAGCAGCATCAGGAGCTTCCGTGGACAGTGAGGAGAGGGCTGACTACAGAACAACTTCTAGAAGGGTGAGAGTCAGAGGTGAAGGAGTCCAAGCAGCTCCCCTTCAAGGGCTCAGAGACGTCCCTGTGGTAGAACACCTTGACTTCTTATTTCTGTGTGTGTGTTTCTTTATTCTCTTCTTCTCCCACTGAAGTACACGTCCTATGAGCCCAGGCTCTGTGTATCTGGTTTGTCTCCATGGCTCCAGGCCCTAATCCCTCGGGGCACCAAGCAGCTCAGCAAACACTGTAGAACTTATCACCTCTGCATTGTAGTCAAGTGGTCCCTCGGTAGCTCAGAGGCTGTAATGAGAGCCCTATCTCTGCCTCTTAGGCTTACTCAGGTAGAAATCCCCACTACAGTTATTTATTTATTTATTTATTTATTTATTTATTTATTTATTTATCTATCTATTTGAGAGAGGGAGAGAGAGAGAGAGAGATGCAGAGACACAGGAGGAGGAAGAAGCAGGCTCCATGCAGGGAGCCCGACATGGGACTCGATCCTGGGACTCCAGGATCGTGCCCTGGGCCAAAGGCAGGCGCTAAACCACTGAGTCACCCAGGGATCCCCCACCCCCACTACAGTTAAAACGCAAACACAATTACACTCAGCAACCACCTGTTTTTATTATTGTCTTTATGGGCAACAATGATAATTTTTAAGCCATTTATTTATTTATTTATTTATTTATTTATTTATTTATTTGAGAGAGAGAGAGAGAGAGAGAGAGAGCATGTACACGTGTGTGCAGGGAGAGAGACATGGGGAAAAGGGAGAGAATCTCAAGTAGACTCTCACTGAGCTCGAAGCCCAACATGGGGCTCGATCTCACGCCCCTGAGATCATGACCTGAGCCGAAATCAAGAGTCAGATGCTCAATCAACTGAGCCCCCCTGGTGCCCCAACAATGCTATTTTTAAAAGTGTATAGAAATCAATAGTAAACAGGGGCCGTGTATATATTATTGGATAGTTTTCAATGTATTTGCAATACATTTTTAATTATGAACATTATATTTTCAATTGCCTTCTTTGTTGGGTGTTTTGGCTCCTCTCAAAGGGCTGGGCTGAACCAAGGTAGGGTCAATGCTCGAGGGGACAGGATTGGATTGGAAAGGTCTTGGGACCAAATATCACCAGAATGGTGTACACTCAGGCAACCTGAAAGTGCAGGCAGGATAGAGCCAACGTTGCTCTTAGAGAATCCAAGTACACGCCAGAGACCACACAGCACTTTGCAGCAGATCCACAAAAAGAAGAAAGGATGGAAATCAGAAAACAACGGACCACTGGCTGTGATTAAAAGAGTCCAACTAAGGTGTCACAATTCAGGAGCGGGGGTGGGTGGGGGGTGGGATCAGCATGAATTTGTCAAGGTGGGAAAGTGGTGTCTTCATGTGGTGTCCGTACCAGACGTGAGCAGAAGGAGAGTTTGATGTTGCTTACAGAGTGGGCACCAGGGGGTCCCTCCCACTCAGAGGCCCTGGGTAAACAGGATGGGGAAGAGATTTGGTAGGGGACGGAGTCCAATAGGAACATGCACCATTTTTCTCCGCAGGCTTGTCATCACTTGCTTTCAATCCTACAAAGAGTTTTAATGTGGGGTGAGAAGCAGTGTAAACATTTAATAAATGTTGGGTCCTTGCCATTTGTAATTTTTTTTAGATTTTATTTATTTATTCATGCCAGACTCAGAGAGAGAGGCAGAGACATAGGCAGAGGGAGAAGCAAGCTCCCTGCAGGAAGCCTGATACGGAACTCGATCCCAGGACCCCAGGATCATGACCTGAGCTGAAGGTAGACGCTCAACCAATGAGGCACCCAGGTGTCCCATATAGGTAATTATACGAAAGCAAAAGTCATTTTTCTGGAGAAAAATGGCAACTTTATATAAAATGGGCAGTCTAAATAACATCTTAAGTAATTCAAAAATGAAATAAACAGATAACCAGACATGGAGAAGGCAGTGCTTACAGAGCCTCAAATGGGTTGTCTACACCCATTTTTGTCCAGCAAGTACTGATACCTCTCTAAACATGCATCTTTGCTAGATAATTCTACTGACCTTCTCTCTGCTGCTTTCACAGACACACAATCCTTCCTCTCTCCCCAGCCAAGAGAACACTGCCCATGGCCAGGTTCAAGTGCAGAGGTCTACAGAGGCAGTCCCCTCCAGGGGTCCCCCTCTTGCTCAGCACTGGCAGTCAGTTGGGACTGGTGGCATCTCAGGACCTTATCAGTGCAGCTCAGGAGGCAGGATGAAGTGACTTCACCGGGCCTGGAGAAGAATCGCTAATCAGGATGGTTCCAGAGCATCTCTTCAGATGCTTAATAATAAATGTTTCTGTGGGGGTGCCCTCCCCCTGATTCTGACATGAGGAAGGATGACAAAATCAAGGCTGACACCCTGATGACAGAAATACTGCCTCTGACCCCAGCTATACTCCAGCAATTGGTTTCTACACAGCCTGTTTAAAGAAGGACACATGACAAATCTCTCAAAGGTCAGTGGAAACAGGCACAATCTGCTTTAAAATCTCAGTAAAGAAAAAAAAAAGCCCCACAGAGTAAGAGAACATACAAGATTAATGATCTCCTCACAGTGCAGGGAGAAGTCAACACCAGCTGGGGATACATCTGTCAGAGGCAATGAACGCCATGAGCAAAGGCTGTTGATAAGTTCATTTGGGGCAGAATTTGAAATAAGATTTATTAGATGCACACGGCACAGAGTATCACTCTTTGCAGAGTATAAGGACCTCCAGGATACTCATGGTCCACCTACAGAATTCAAATTTTTTGGCTTCTTATTTTATTTTGACCTGTACCCTTGTTGCCATACAACTCAAAGGATACAAAGTAGAAAAATTATTAATATTTGGGTTTTTTTTAAAAGAGTGATAATGGAAATGTGTTTGTAATATGCATTTTAAGAATAAAATCCTCTCAAAAAGTCAACTTCTTATTTACAAGGACATTTGTTTATTCAAATATTTTAGAGGTTGAAATAAACCAACTGTACACTCTTGTGATGCAATGCATAATATATTCATGATATCGAAACAGAAGTTGATGGGAGATTCTAGTTTCAGTTTTGTTGATATGTTGGACGGCGCACATTCTCAACTTCCCCACTGTGTAAGGCCAAAATCTCCATAAATGGTTGCATGATTTCCCATAAAGAGAAAATAAATTCAAACTATGTTATGTGATGCAATTGATTTTGAAATATTCTTCCCAGACATTAGACTGAATCAACTTTAGAAATTAAACCCACAAAAAAGAAAAATTAAACCCACAAATAACCTAATAAAGCTAGGGTTTGAATCTATAAGTCATCTAAATGTAGACAGCATTTCACTTCCTTCCCCAAACCTCTTAAAAAAGTTGATAGTGTTCAGCACAGAGAATGGCCTTAGCTTCCCCTCTCCCTGCGTATCCTCGTGATCACAGGTGGTTAAGAAACAAAAAGTTCATCACCCAAAAAGGAAAGTGGAAGACAGCAAGAGGACGAAGATTACCCACAACTAGGGCAGCTCTGCCTAGCTGAGGGCCAGTTAAAGACCTGGAATCTTTGGGTGTTAGAAGTGGATAATCAGTTGGAGATTCGGTGCAGGGCAGCAAAATCAAGGCATCCACATCACCCAGCTGGCTTATGGATCGGAGTCCAGTATGGCTAATTCCTCTCCCAAACAGAACAAAAGCAAAAATACAGACTGTGGCTAGGGGATCTGCAAATCATGAGTCAGCTCTAGCCCCAACTACATGTCAGAAAACAGACAACAGAAACACAAATGAATTAAGAGGCCTTCTCAGTAATAATAAGCATAATTAAATCTCAAGTTTAAGATTTTTGTCCAAAGAGTTGTTTGTTTGTTTGTTTGTTTTGTAATGGCAACAAGAGGGAATGACCTTATACTTAAGAAATGAGGAGTACTACAACTCGTGTATGGAAACAAGTATCCGCTAAAACCAGGTAGCTGGGGTGGGGGATGGGAGGATGCAGTGCCTGGGTGGCTCAGTCAGTTAAGTGTCCGACTCTTGGTTTCAACTCAGGTGATGATCTCAGGGTCATGAGACCGAGCTCCGCCTGGGCTCTGTGCTCAGCACGGAGTCTGCCTGAGATTCCCTCTCCTTCTGCCCCTCCCCCTTGCTCACGTGTGCATGTACTCTCTCTCCCTCTCTCTCTAAAATAAGTCAATAAAATCTTAAAAAAAAACAAAAACAGGTATCTAGGTGTTTTTGACCTGAAATTTGTATTGCAAAATGAGAAAAAGAGGGACTTTCTAAAATACCTATAGTTCCCAGATCTTGGGGAGAAAGTTTTTTGGAGAAGCTTCAGATAATATCTTCTTCTTATAAAATATGAGTTAAAGGTATAAGTGGAATGTGTGTGTACATGTAGATGTGTGTACATGTGGACATATGTGTGCGTGTGGATGTTGAGTGTGTGTGTACAGAGAGAGCTGCTTCTCTTGGCAGCATGTCCCCTTTCTCTTTCCATCTCTGTATTTCTGTCTGGACACAACAGGCCATCGCTTCCCTCCTACACCACCAGGCCTGCTTCAACCTCTCATCATTGGCTACAATGAACTGGGCAAAATGAACTTTAATCTATTTTTGTATTTGAATATTTTTTACAGAATCTCACTCCCCCGATGTTTTTGTCTCCCTGTGGCTGCAGGAGACTTTCATAGAGATTGGGTTCTCTCCCTTCTCTGTTCTGCTGAGACCACACCATGACATCCTTATAGTGGGGATGAAATTAACTTGTCCTCATTAGAAAAGAAAAAAATTACCAAATGTTGAAACTTTCGTGTTTTGTTGACATACATGATGGTTGTGGTTTCTCCAGAGCTCATTTTCTCAAGTCACACTGACCTTTGCATGCCCACCTGCACACCTGCCCATCAGCTGGAAAGGAAGGATATGCTCAGCTGTCCCCTGGTGATGGCAACGAATATGTGAAGCATAACAAAAGGCGTTCCCCCCAAAGAGAAGCACTGGGGTGGGAAGGGGGGGCTTTCAGGCATAGCGCCATGAGGTGTTATCATCATATTTCCAATTTTAAAAATCAATCCTGTCCAAAATTGTGAAGATTTTCTTTCTACCTCAGTTTTCTTATGTGTAGTCTAGTCCTTTCTCCCAAAGCATGTACCTGTTGGTGGATCCTTGCTTCAAGAATTAGCTTGAAGAAAAAAACAATGCATATACATATATTAAATAGATATATATATAAGAGAATATACATTTCTCCATTTTCAAAGTATTATAAGTAGAGACTGATGGGCTTTGCAGAGAAAGCTGTGCAGATGTGCTATCTTCTCACAAAGAGATGAGGCTACAAAGCAAACCCCAAATATCAGTCGCTTGATACAATATTGGTTTATTCCTTGTTCACATCACATGCAAGGCAGATCAGTGGCTTGATGCCATGAGGTGACTCAGGCAGGAATCTCATCTCTCTTCTTCTTGCATTGTCACCATCTTAAACATGAGTCGTACCAAACTGTCACAGAAGGAGAGCATGGACCATTGCACACAGGGTTTCATGCCAGGCCTAGAAGCCACTGAAATCTCTCTTCCTGCCACATTTCATTGGCCAGAATCCACTCATGGGTCCCCACATAACTACAGGGGCAGTGGGGAAATGCATCCTCCCAGTGTGCCGGGAAGAGAAAACACAATTGAAATGTAGCCAATCTCTGTCCTAGGTGATGTTTCCTTCAGTCTATTAAGTTACTAAACTTTGAGTGTGCTAAATAAGCTTGGTAAAAAAAAAAAAAAAAAAAAGAAAGGAGGAAAGAATAAAGGAAGGAAGGAAGAGAACGAGAGAATAAGAAAGAAGAAAGAAAGAAAAAAGAAGAAAGAAAGAAAGAAAGAAAGAAGAAGAAGAAGAAGAAGAAGAAGAAGAAGAAGAAGAAGAAAGAAAGAAAGAAAGAAAGAAAGAAAGAAAGAAAGAAAGAAAGAAAGAAAGAAAGAAAGAAAGAAAGAAAGAAAAAGGAAGGAAGGAAGGAAGAAAGATGAAAGGAAGAAAGAAAGGAAGGGAGGGAGGAAGGAGGAAGCTAAACAAAACTTTTGTTAGTCTGATTCAATCAGGCCTTCGATTGGACTTAACATCCCCAAAGGCCAGACCCAGTGACAGCTAAATCAAGGTGCAAACACCCACTCTACAGACCCAAGAAGTAACTTTTTGTTCCAAAGTACATGGAAGTCTCAGTTCACAGGAACCGTTGTACCCAAGGAGCGTGCCAAGATATGAAGGTGCTCTTGGGAGACTATGGCAGTCGAGCCTGGAGGAGTGTATCCACCACAGGGCCCTGGCTGAGAAAGAAGGAAAAAGCCTTGGGAATTATTCTGCAAGCGCAGCATTCCTTAGTGAATTAGGACCAGGGCTTTAGGAAGGAAGTTAGATTAGACGTGTCTACTGAAAGGTGTGGGCATCCAGGACCATCCTTGGCAGGGTCAGGGACTCCAGCAAGGACCAAATCACACTGTGGACGCCCAGACATGACATGTGCTCCTCCTGTGTCTCCCACCCGAGGGGAGGGTGCCATCATCCGCCCAGTTGCCTGAGCCTTCACTCTCCCCAGCAGAGCCTCCACCCCTCTGATTCCACCTCCAGTGCTCGCTCTCTCTCTCTCTCTCTCTCTCTCTCTCTCTCTTGCATTCAGCCTACTTACCCCACTGCCATGGCCTTAGTCCAGGCTCAGCATGGGCCCCTGGACTTCTGTAATAACCTCTTACCTGATCTCCCACCTCTAGCTCATCTCACCTCACCCCTTTTATGCTTCCTGCTACAATCAAGAGTATTCTTTCTAACTTATAAAGCTGATCATGTCAACCCCCACTTAGAACCTTGTAATAGACCCCGTGGCCTCTCGAACGAACTAGGGTCCCTGGTGTGACCAACAGGCCTCACATCATCTGTTCCTTGCTTGGTCCTCCAGCATCACCCCCACCACTGCGCCTTCTCCCCAACACCCCCTTTGCACATTATACTCAGCCAAATGTTACCACTGAAGGTTCCCAGAGAAGCACAAGTCCATCTTCCCCCAAAATGGACTCATCTCCTCTATGTGCTTCCGTCTCCTGCCCCCTTGCAACCTCTCCATTTCCCACATCACTTTACACTGTCTCTGATGAGGCAGAGGGTGTAATTTCCTCTCTGGCAAAGCAGGATTATTTGAACATGGTGCCACCATTCATCTGACCAGACTTAGCATCAAAGCTCTAGGCCATTGTGGGGTCAGCGCTGGGGTCAAAGCATAGCTTTTTTTTTTTTTTTCTAAGATTTTATTAATTTATTCATGAGAGACACACAGAGAGAGAGGCAGAGACACAGGCAGAGGGAGAAGCAGGCTTCCTGCAGGAAGCCCAATGTGGAAATTGATCCTGGGACTCTGAGATCATGTCCTGAGCCAAAGGCAGACGCTCAACCGCTGAGCCACCCAGGTGTCCCACATAGCTATTTTTTTTTTAAAGATTTTATTTACCTACTCATGAGAGACACAGAGAGAGAGAGAGGTGGAGACACAGGCAGAGGGAGAAGCAGGCTCCCTGTGGGGAGCCTGATGCAGAACTCGATCCCAGGACCCCGGGATCATGACCTGAGCCAAAGGAAGATGATCAACCACTGAGCCACCCAGTCATGTCCAAAGCACAGCCATTAAGAGGAGTATGTCTTCTCTCATATAGACTAGCCCGAGGGTCCTGCCAGAGAAGCACTCCATAGAGCAGCCCCTAGTACTATTATGTGTTGAGAAGCACAGGTTGCCCTGGCATCACTGGTGGAGACAGACCTCACTGAAATGGAGGTACCCAAGGGTCAGGGGTCTCTTGCCCTTGTCTCCTTTTCCATGGACCTGTTCCCATCTCAACCATCCCTCCCAGAAGCCTTCAGGAGCCAGAGCAAAGGGGGACACCCTCAACAGCCAGCTACTGCCTGGTGAGGCAGTTCACAATCTCAAAGTCTTCTGACTGGAACTGTCATCCCATAGGGAAGCTTATCATGCTCTGAAGGAGAAGGCCTGGGCCCCAAGCAGGGGAAGGGCTCCAAAGAGGCTGAGGAATAGCAGCAAGGAGGGCACAGGGATGAGAGCTTGAAGAATCGAGAACACTCTGAAAACAGAACCAGTGAATACTCTGCTGGTGGCCCCAGGAGGGTCTGAGAGCTGACCTCCATGCTCAGTGAAGGGAGTTGCACCATGTATGTGGGACTTTCTCAGGGGGGGCCAAAGCCAGGTTTGTGACCTCAAGCCTATCATCACCAGCAGGCTGAGTAAGTGGAGGAGAGGGTCTCTGGATGCCGGGGGTGTGGAAGGCTGTGTTCCCTGCTCCCCAGCAGGAAGGGGAGGAGGTTCCCTGCTCTTTCTCCCTTCCAGAGGCCAGATGAAGGGCCTGTAAGGAAGTGTTTGAGGAGCCTGATGAGACCCTGTCTGACTGATGCCTGACCCCTGCCCGCAGCAGTCTGAAAATCAAAGTCCCACCAGAAGTGCCTTGAGGGCAAGGGGAGAAGTGGGCAGCACTGGGAGCAGTCTGCTCTCCTAGACCATGGAGGAGTGAGAGAGCATTTTCCACAGACCAGAGCGGGCCCCGCAAAAGGTCATGAGACTGGAACTGCCTTGAAACAGATGCTCCCAACAGGTGTCCGGAACAGGAAGTGACCACAAGAGAAGGGTCTCTGAAGAGTAAAGCTTCAGAAGCAGTAGCTGGGAGAAGCTCTGACCAGTCCAAGGGAGAACCACCTGCTCCACTGCAAAATGTGGTGACCAGAGAGCCCCACGGCGGTCCCCAGAGGGACATCAAAGAACTCACAAAAATCAGAGGTAGCTTTTGGGCCTCTGGCCCTGTCTGAGGCCAGCAAGTATGATCCCTCCTAGGCCCTGTCTCTCCTCCCTCCCTCCCTCCCTCCACCTCACCGGGCTGGCCTAGAGAGCAGAGCGGACCCCACTGTGTTACTCTCCTTGCTGCGGGCTGCCAGGCTGGAAGCTTGGAACTCTCCAAGAGTTCCAAGCATCTCTTGGAACACTGAAGCTTTGATATTAGACTCAATTGGATTAAACCTAGAAGGGAGGCTGCTCATGAAGATCCCAAACTGACCAGGAAAGCTGTAGGATCAGCTAGATATGTCACAAAGTCGAGGCAGGAAAGGCAACAGGTGGCAGGGAAGCGCCAATTTGTCCCACTTACCCTACACTGGGCTGGCTCCTTCAGTGAATTGGTCACAACCACCACACTGGGGTCCTACCCTCCACCGTCACCTACCCTTTGGTCCTTACTTGGACAAGGGAGCTCTCTGATGTCTTGGGTTGCTACTCACTTGGGTTTCTGGTAAGCTTCAATTTAGGCCAGTAAACAAGGCTGATCCACACCCTTGACTAATGTTTCTTAAAAGTTTGGCCATCCAGAGTTAGTGGGGCCACCCTGGCCTTGACCCTCCTGAAGCCACCAGGGCTACCAAAGCAGCCTTTATGATTGTGGGTGGACAACATCCATCTGTTCACATGGAGCCTTGAGACACAGCGCACGGCTTTCCAGGGGTGGGAAGGAAAAGCCAGGTCCAGGCAGACCAACATGCTGACATGTTGGGAATTTGTTTGACCTGCCTGGTGGGGGTTGTGGAGTCCAGGCACAGAGCCAAGAACTAGGAAACGTCAGGCTTTGTTGAGCAAGTCCCTCCTGTGACTGAAAGAAGCACAAGAGTTTGGAGGCCAAACAAACGGGCAACTGCTTCAAGCTGAATGAAGCCAGCAGCCCCTCTCTGACCCAGAAGCATGAGCGAAGAAAGAGTTAGTAGAGAATGAATCCCTTCCAGCGATCTCTCCCTCTGTAGTGGGGACATTACTTTTCTGTGTACATGAATTTTTCGCAATCTACATGACTAGAACCTCGGTCTTTCTCCCTATTTCATTTGCCTTCTGCAGTTTTTTTGGAGGTGGGGGCAGAACTGTTTGCACGTGCATGTGTGTGTTGGTGTATGGGTTTCTTAGGGCTGCTGTAACAAATCACTACAAACTGGGTGGCTTGAAACAACAGAAATGTATTCTCTCACGGTTCTGGAGGCAAGAGTCCCAAATTGAGGCATCGGCAGGGCTGTGCTCCCCCTCAAGGCTCGAGGGAAGGACCCTTCCTTGCCTTGTCAGCTTCCAGTGGCTCCAAGCATTCCTTGGCTGTGGTTGCTCACTCTAATCTCTGCTTCTTTTTTTTTTTTTAAGATTTTATTTTATTTAATCATGAGAGAGAATGAGAGAGAGAGAGGCACAGGCATAGGCAGAGGGAGAAGCAGGCTCCATGCAGGGAGCCTGATGTGGGACTCGATCCTGGGTCTCCAGGATCATGCCCTGGTCCGAAGGTGGCACAACACCGCTGAGCCACCTGGGCTGCCCCCCAATCTCTGTTTCTGTCTTCACGTGGCCTCCTCTCCTCTGTGTGTCTGTCCCTATCTATTCTTCTCTTTTAAGGACCCTCGTCACTGGATTTAGGGGCAATTTGGATAATCTAGGGTGATCTTATCTTGAGATCCTTAGTTACTTCTGAGACACTCTCTCGCCAAATAAGTTCCCATTTAGATTCCTGGTATCCACCTAGTGTCCATGTCCTTTTTGGGGCATGGGGAGTGTGCTTTGGGAAGTAGAATGCCATTCAACACACTCCAGAAGGCAATGTCCATACAGAACATCACAACCAGGACCTCCACACCACTGCCTCTTTGGAATCTCCAGATGTGGATCAGTTGGAAGCCTTAGGATCAAGAGGACCCACAGCGCTGCACCAAGCCCACGCCTCTGTTGGGTGGTGCACAATGGAAGCATCAATGCTTCCAAGGAGATGGAAAGCACTTCTTCTTCTTGAAGTAGGAAAATCAGGTGCTGGTGAGGAAACTAAGGCCTGTTTCTCCAGGGCCAATTCCTCAAATGGGTACCGCCCTCTTGGGAATAAAGAATGGAAAGTGCTTTGTACATTTTGAAGGGCTATGTAAATACAAGCCTTCTTTATACCATCCTGTCATGATTCAGATAAAATAAATACCCACCTGCGCCTGGAGATCCCAAGGATCAGGGCCCATGGCAGCAACGACAGGGAGCCCCTACCACAGACTCAGTGTGGATATGCACAGTGCTGGCATTTTCTATGCACAACCTTTCACCATCCATTTTCCTTGTTTCTAAATGAAAATAATAACACCTGCTTCTCTGCTCGTTCTGAGAATTAAATGAGTAAACTATGTGTGTGGGACTTAAGGTCATGCAGCCAGGGCATATTTGCAGGGGACCCAGCCCCAGATCTTTCTGATGCCAGAGCTGGTGAACTTTACTACGCGGTGTTTTTTCCCTTTTCACTCAAGCAAGGGATGGTTTCTGCCAATGGGAGACTCTTCTGCAATCTTGGGTATTACCTTTTTCCCTTTTAGGTTTTCCACCTGTGCAGACTCAGTCTTTTAGAAGAATGAGGAACAGATAGATCCTCGGGGGGTTAGACTTGGTGATGTGCAAGCTATCCCTAGCAGGGTAAATCAAGCATTCTCTGGCTTCATGAGCCATGGTTTCAACCATGGTTTTAAGCCAGGGTTTACTTGTGCTTCCTGAAAGGCTTTGTAGAAAAGGGGGTGCAGGACATTAGACATCAGGCTGTTTTTCCACGTATATTTCTGAAGACCCTGTCAGGGGAGGGATGCCTGCAGAGAGGTTCAACTTGGTTGAGGGGGGTGGGATCAGAGTTGAAATAAGAACCACATGTTCATAGGAGTGAAAACTGTGGTCATAGGGGACACAGGGGAGTAGATGGTCAGGGGGATATGCCTGGTTCAAGCCCCAGCTCGTGTCCACCGACCTCCATGAGGCTGACTTCAGGGCCTTAGAGGAGGCTGGCCTGGCCACTTTTCTGGTGGCCATGGTGTAGGCTAAAGTCCTCTGTGTCCTTTAGCCAAGAATTTGAGCCAGTGACTTGGGGGTGAGATGTTATGCATATTCTTTTAAGAATAAAGAGTTGCTAAGTAAACCTGCCTGATGCCCAAATGTCCCAGACTCTCTTGCCTACATGAGTCATATGCTCAATAGCACCTTGAAAACAGTGGTCTAAGGCCTGTGTTCTAGGACTCCCTGAGTGACACTGTCCAGTTCCTGTCTGATCCTCCAGCTCACATCCAGTCACCTCTATGGTGTGGACTCTAGCTTTCCCAGAGCTTCTGTTGCTTCCAGAACCACTTTGCCCAAGCTTGAACCCCAGACCATCCCCTGATTCTAAATATAGATTGTAATGATTAACAAGGTGTTGGTGGGAGCTTTGGCTGCTCTTGGAGCCAATGGGCCAAGCCTTCCTTCAGGCTCTGCTGGACACTGCTCTCCTAGGCCCTATTCTAGGACTGTGATGAAAAGCCCAAACTAGCTCCCCAAGGACCATGTCTTTCCAAGTTGGAGTCCAGATGGGTCTCTTCTGAGGCTTCCATAGGAGGGGGCAGGGAGTTGTTTCTACAATGAAATCATCTGAGTTTGCAATTCTGCCCTCACAGAAGACATTTTATGTAAAATATTTAGATTCTTGTTGTCTTAAACCACTTTATTCCAGAAGACAATCTGGAATTTATGAGCTTCATAACCAAAAAGTCCATTAAAGTGTCATTCTGCATGTAATGAAGAAGTCTGTCCTCTATCTATGGAGAAAAAGAAACACTACAGATAGCTTCAAAAAGAGCAGTTCCTTTCCCTGTATTGCTGTTTCTTAAGAAATGAGAAAAAGAACTCTAGATTCCCTTGAAACACTCTATTATATGCAAAGAATGAAAGGATGGAAAGAAGGAAGAAGGGAAGGAGGGAAGTAGAGAGAAGGCTTTCGATCAATTTATATCACTTGGTCATATAGCAGTTTAGTTCGTTGATTACTCATTTATCTCTCACTACAACAAGCAACTAAAGACAGAAACTGCCTCCTAATCAATTGTATATCCCCACGTGCTTAATTAGACCTAACAGGTGGTCAGTGAAAGGTGGATGGATGGATGGATGGATGGATGGATGGATGGATGGACTGATGGATGGATGGACAGACAGATGGAGGCACGGATGGAAAGAAGGAACAGCGTGGGTAGATGGATGAAAGCATGGATCGATAGAAGGAACTGGATGGATGGAAAGATGCATAGATGCATGGATGAATAGATGGACAGATGAATGCATAGATGCATGGATGCACAGATGAACAGAAGGAAGGAACAGCATGTAGAAGGATGGATGGATGGATGGATGGATGGATGGATGGATGGATGGACTGATGGATGAACAGATAGACTGATAGATGGATGGAGAGCCAGATGGGTGGACGCATACATGCATGGATGCATAGATGGATAGAAGGAACATCATGGATGGATGGATGCATGCATGCATAGATGTATGGATTGATGGATGCATGGGTGCATAGATGAACAGAGGGAAAGAACACCATGGATGGATGGATGGATGGATGGATGGATGGAACAACATGGATGGATGGATGGATGGATGGATGGATGGAAGGATCGGTGAGAGGAAGGAAGGAATAATATTCACAAAATAATATGTTAAGATAGGCAATTATTTTTTTCCTTCCTTTATACCATTTGAAATGAAATATAATTCTACCAGCCTTTATGCTTTTTCTGGTGATTCTCATGGATTCAGGGTATAGTGAAAGTGTACAAATTTCCAGGTTGCATTTGGGACCCTGGTGTAATGTACAACCCACAAGTTCTTACCACCGGCATGAGAGGGACCAACCTGCCAGGCTGCAGATCCTGGAGGAGAAACCATGTGGAATATTTTTTAACCTTCCTTGCCTGATATCTGTCTAAGCTTTCATAGATTGAAGAGCTCTCTCACATAATGATCTCATTTGGATTCTCATGGGTGTCTGCCAGCAGTCTCCACTAGGCATCTCCAATCTGCACAGAAAGAAACCGAGGATATCCAAGTTATGTGACCCATCCAAGGTCAAGCAGCTGGAACTTGAATCTAGGTTTTTTCTCAGCCTAGGACTTATCCCATTTCACCACAAGTAGAAATACATTATTGATTTGTGTCTTCATGTCACAGAAAACAATGATCTTTGTTCACTTTTAAAGTCTCAAGAGTCTATATGGCCAAAACAGATACCAGTCACTGACTTGATGCATCAATAGTGAGGTATCAAGCTCTCTCTTGCTCCCTGGGCAATAATTCTACTTATGCTGTATTTAATGACAGTCAACAGAAAGTTGAAAGTGATCAGATCAACTGGAGAAAAAAAGTGAAGTGTTCTTGTACTGGCAATATGGAAGAGACCCTTTAAGGATACCCCTCTGAGCATCAAGCTGGTAAAGGAAAGACCCCTGGACCAAGTAGTGAGGACCACACTCGTGAGTCCTTCCAGTCCACAGTGACAAGCTCATGTTTCCTTGGGCGGGTCACTGTTGAACATGCACAAGAAGAAGAGCAAGATGAAAGCAGACTCCTGGAGTGGTGCGGAGAGGGTGTATCAGGTTGGGCTTCCAGGCCGCACTGGGACAGGATCGTGGGCACCAAGAGAGAAGGGGCATGTATAGGCTACCCTTGCTTAAAGGTGAGCTGCTGTGCTTAGGTGATGCTATGCCTGCACATAATGTCACCAAGGCATGGCTTAGGGGAGAGATTTCTGTTTTCATAGAAGCAGAAGGCTACAGGAGTGAGAAATGTGCTAAAAGCCAAGCAGGGTCAACGTTCACCGCCTCCATACTGCCTACCCTCACCCAGAGCCCTAGCAGGCACTCAGGTAGCTTCCTCACGGTCTTGCCTGTAAAAGCCACTAGCCCCTTAGTCTGTGAAAAGGCAGCAGGAAGATAATGATGTGGCAGAAAGAGAAGAGGTTTCTGGGTCACACAAGCCTAGTTCGAGACTGACCCTGCAAACCACTGGCTGTCAATTTTACTCACATCGTACAACTCTGTAGAGCCCGGTTCCCTCATCTGATTGGGGGGATATAGGAGTACTCCACCTCTGAGAAGGCCAAACCCTCTCTGTAGCCTTCAAAGTATCTGGATGAGAGGAAAAGCTTCAAGCACTCACCTAAAGTCTCCTTAAACCTTTCAACACATGGAGCCCTGGCCACACCAGGTGGCTGGTCATGCCAGACAAGGTGGCAGGGGCCCCACAGTGAAACTGTTCTGCATTACGAGTAACACAAGTAAGAAATTAAGGCATGCATACAGTGACCTAACTGGTATTACGAATTAGGAATCCAATTTGCAACAAGATTTTAAAAAATCGAACTGAACATGAGAGACTCCTAACTCTGGGAAACGAACTAGGGGTGGTGGAAGGGGAGGTGGGCGGGGGGTGGGGTGACTGGGTGACGAGCACTGAGGGGGGCACTTGAGAGGATGAGCACTGGGTGTTATGCTATATGTTGGCAAATTGAACACCAATAAAAAATAAATTTATTAAAAAAAAATCTAACTGCTGGGCAGCCCCCATGGCCCAGCGATTTGGTGCTGCCTTCGGCCCGGGGTATGATCCTGGAGACCCGGGATCGAGTCCCACATCGGGCTCCCTGCATGGAGCCTCCTTCTCCCTCTGCCTGTGTCTCTGCCTCTGTGTGTGTGTGTGTGTGTCTGTCTTGAATAAATAAATTTTTTAAAAAATCAAACTGCTACACTGAGCTAGCCCCACTTTGCAGTAAACTATCAGACATGACTCAGCTGAATCCTGCTTCACTAGTCTACATACTTGCTTTCTGATTATACCAAATCTTCAGATCTGTGTTTTCTTAGCAGTTCCATGACTTTTGAGGCTCCATAGAGTTCTGTGTTTAAAAAAGAAAGCAAGGGAGGGGGACAGGACGGGGAGGGGTGGGGAAGAAGGAAGACGGAAGGAAGGAAAGAAAACAGAGAAAAAAAAAAAAAAGAAAACAGAGAAAGAAAAGAAAAGCCTCTCGATTTCGTGGGGCGGCATGCTGCTCCTGCTTTCAAGTTCTCCCAATTAGCTCTAGCACATAGCTTTTCTTGGCAGCTTACTGCTTCCCATCCCAGATGGTATGGGAAAGTCTGGCTGCTGACTTTCTGGCTCTTCTTTCTTATTTCCTCTCCCCATAGCTAATTTAAGAAAGTCTACATGATACCAGGACTGTCGGCCCTGCCTCACTCCCCATACCTTCGCCTTCTCCAGCCCCCCACAGCCGCATCTACGACTGGTCCCCTCCTGCCCCGGAGCCTGGATTTAACAGCAACAGGAAAATGTCAGCATCCTTGGCCACACGAGTCAGGGTGGCTCATGGAATTAAGTTACTGCTCCAGATGGGGAGCCAGTGACCCTGAACTTCTGAGCTCCTGCAAGCTCCAGGTGCCTCAAGTCTGAGCAACCCCTGCCCCTGAAGCTTGGATCCACTCCCCGAGCTGGGCCATTTGATGGCCTTGCATATGCCTGCTCCAGGGCCAGGCCTTCACCCACCCTAGGCAGGGCGGTCCTCAAGTCTGTAGAAAATAAGCCATAGCCTGGCTCCTACCCCGTCCCCCTGTGGAGGGCCACTCATCTCTCAACGGCCATCGGTAAGGAGACAGTATTCAACAGCCCTAGGTGGACGTGTCTATGATTAGAAGCACTGTCCGGGACCAGCATCTCTGCCCGGGGATGCTCCTAAACCACATGCTTACTTCCTTCGCTTAGCTTCCAGAATGCAGTAGCTAGCTCCCCCAGGGCAGGCAGGACAGAATCAAACCTTCTGCTGGATGGGCAGGAACCAGAGATGAGGCAAGACGCAGTCTCAGCAGTTCCTGGTGATGAACACCCAACTGGGTCCGTGGGAACCGAAAGAGAGTGACCACCTCCCCAACATTGCAGGTAATGGGACAAAACTCCTTACTGATGGCGGACAGCACAGGACACCCCTGTGGCCAGGAAGGGGCAGGGCCCCCTGAGGTTCCTGGTGGCCCAAAGCTAACAGCTATAGTTGAGCCCGGACTAGAACCTGCTCCTTTAATAAAGAAGCCTTCATTGGGGCACCTGGGTGGCCCAGTCAGTCAAACATCCAACTCTTGGTTTTGGTTCAGGTGATGATCTCAGGGTCGTGAGATCAAGCCCCGTGCCAGGCTCTACTCTGAGCAGAGAGTCTGCTTGAGATTCTCTCTCCCTCCCTCTCCCTCTGCCCCTCCACTTGTGCATGCTCTCTCTCTCCAAAAATAAATAAATAATTTTTTTAAAAAAGGACCCTTTATTAATACAGCTCTGACCCAAGACACCCCTACTTAATGACTTCTGATGGCTTTATACTGCCTGCAAAACAGCTGGCAGTGGGGATCAATACTGTGTCAGGGCTCTCCAGAGAAGCAGAATCAAGAGGTGTGCATGTGTGTATGTATGTGTGCATGTGTGTGTGCATGCACATCAATATGTGGAGAGAGAGGGACAGAGAGATTTTGAGCTATGGGCTCATGTGGATACAGAAGCTGACAAGTTCTAACTTTGCAGAGTGGGTCAACAGGTTGAGACCCAAAGAAGAAGCAATGTTGCAACTCAAGCCCAAAGGCACAATCTCCTCTTCCTTGGGGAAAGCTGATCTTGATTTCATTGAGACCTTCAACTAGTTAGATGAGGCTCACCCACATTATAAGGAGTAATCTGCTTTACTCAAAGTCCACTGATTTAAATGTTCATCTCATCTAAAACATAGCTTCACCAAAATATGGAGAATACTGTTTAATCAAATATCTGGGTACCATGGCCTAGCCAAGTTCACACACGGAATTAGCCATCACAAACATGGTTCTCCAGTTTCTTTTCCCAACATAGGCCCTTCCTCTGGGCCCTCAAAGGCTAATAATTATTCCTTGGCTACACCAGGACCTGAGTAGTTTTTAGTAGACCTTGTCCATCCTGGTGCACTCCCAGAACCCTGTTTCTGTGTCTTAGCACATTTTATTGTAATGAGGTGTTTACCTGCCTATTTGTTCACTGGGGGATTTTTATACGTCCTCAAAGACATTTTCAGTGTCTTATTCATCCTCATGCTGCCAGTATCTAACACAGTAATTGGAACTCAAAGATCGTCAATGGATATTTGTGTAGCAAAACTTAGTCCAGAAAGCTAAAGACCCACAACCATGGATGAGAGCTGATGGAAATAACCATGCTCTGAGAAGGACAAGGAGATGCACACTGGAGAATAATGGGATTTCAACAGGTAGAGATGGGAGGGGAGGGCATTCCAGTGAATGAATGCCTTCAGTTAGAGCACAGAGGTATGTTCAGGAAAGAGGACAGAGTCTTCTTCGAACACAGGCTACATGAAGGAGGGGTGGGTGGGGTGGGGAAGGGAGCTGGAAGGACAGCAGGGGCCAGATAATGGCATGCAGCTCTGCCTGGCTCGATAACTACCTGCATGGATTCAGATGCAGTGGTAAAGCATCAGAGGCCATCTATACCTGCAAGGGATGGGGAGTGACCTAATGGTTCCAGCTGGGCTGTCACTTTGGTCTCTGCCAGGAAAGTTATTACTGCGAGGTCACTAATGTGCCAGTCCTGAGGGGTGAGCTCACTGACGCCCGAGTGAGTTAAGCGCCAGGGGTGGGCTCGAGAGCCACCTTCAGTGCCATTCATTTGCTAACCCCAGAGGGGCCATAGATCTAACTGCTCCGGCTTCCCTTGGTGGTGTCATTTGGACACTTTCTGAAAGCAGTGAAGGAAAATGTTCCAGAAGCTGAAAACCCCAAACAAGGCCTAGGCTTTAGTCCTGGATGCAAATGCAAGCCAGCTAAAGGGTGGGTGGAAAGGCATTATGAAAGTGGGTCCTGATGCCCCTTGGAAGGCGGGCTCTGGGGCCGGGCGCTGCAGCCTGCACCTCCACAGGGGCCTGGGTGTTGGGCTCCAAAGGCCTCTGCCTCCGCAGACTCGGGATGACCAGGACCGCGGCCTCCCCGCAGCCCGAGGACACCAGTCCCTGCCCTGCTGGGTGCAAACCCACCAGGCTCGGGCCGGCCAGACTCGGGCTCCCTCCACCCCAGAGGCGCTGTTGGCCAGCTACTTGGCGGTGCTAACTCCTCCTCTTCCCAGCCTCCGATATCCACCCCTCGTTCAGTCTCAAATATGACTGTGAAGGAAAAGCTCCCCAAACACTTGTTTCAAGTGACTTACTTGACCTTCAGCATCCAGAGAAGAGCAAGTCTCCACCACATCCCTCAACTGCTCCTCGATATTCCATCTTCAGAAGGTCTCCCTCCCCATAGCTGTTGGGAATGAGTTTCCCCCACAGCCTTGGTTTCATGCTTGCCTTTCCCGCAGGACAGAAGCTCCATGCGGCAGGGGCTGGGTGCCTGTCCTCTGGGGTCCCCCACCCCTGGTCAGCCAGGACTGCAGGTGCGCTTCCAGCACTTCAGACACCTGGGGTCCCATGTGGTGGGGGAGGGCTGGACCCAGGCCCCTGTGGGTGCCACTTGGCATCAGGCTCTGTGTCTAAACACTCAATGCCAATATTTTTGGGGTCTAGGGCAAAGCCTACCCTACTGTGTGTGGCCCCAGGCAGTGAGATGGCAGGTGCTTGACTCTGGCCCCATTTTATTCCCGCCTGGGGTTGGTTGGTTGGTTGGTTGGTTGGTTGATTGATTAAGATTTTATTTATTTATTCATGAGAGAGAAAGGCAGAGACATAGGCAGAGGGAGAAGCAGGCTCCCTGCAGAGAGCCCGATGCAGGACACATCCCAGGACCCTGAGCTGAAGGCAGATGCTCAGCCACTGAGCCACCCAGGTGTCCCCTGACTGGGTTTTGAAGCCAGGCCTGCAGTGCTTTGATGTGATGGAAGCAGAGCTTTGGGGAGAAGAAAAACAGCAGAAGACCAAATATTTCTCTCGGTGAGGAAAAAATAAAATTATTTTTCCATTTAAAATAAAGGGAGAAAAAAATCCTAGTAGAAAATTAATAAATGAAAGACTTACTAAACACAGAGGTGTTTTGTTTACTCCCTATAGGCTGCATCACACAATTATTACCTCTCTTCCTTTAAAAACAAAAAACAAACAGCAACAACAACAAGGACACCTGGTCAAAAGGTAGGATGAGTTGTCTACCTTCGGTCTTACAAAGCTTTACAGAGGCAAACCTTCTCAGGAAGATCACGTGGCAGTTTCTCTGAGCTCTGCTTCTTCCAATACAACGACAGGTGGCAGGTAATTCCAAGTGCTGCACTAGAGCTCCCCCCACTCCCTAAGGTAAAGTGGTGGAACATTCCAAACTCCTCCTCCTGGAAAGAAAACCAAAGAAGGCTGATTTTTTTTTTAATAATATATTTATTTTTTATTGGTGTTCAATTTGCCAACATACAGAATAACACCCAGTGCTCATCCCATCAAGTGCCCCCCTCAGTGCCCTTCACCCATTCACCCCCACCCCCGCCCTCCTCCCCTTCCACCACCCCTAGTTCGTTTCCCAGAGTTAGGAGTCTTCATGTTCTGTCTCCCTTTCTGATATTTCCCACACATTTCTTCTCCCTTCCCTTCTATTCCCTTTCACTATTTTTTATATTCCCCAAATGAATGAGACCATATAATTTTTGTCCTTCTCCGGTTGACTTACTTCACTCAGCATAATACCCTCCAGTTCCATCCACGTTGAAGCAAATGGTGGGTATTTGTAGTTTCTAATGGCTGAGGAATATTCCATTGTATACATAGACCACATCTTCTTTATCCATTCATCTTTCGATGGACACCGAGGCTCCTTCCACAGTTTGGCTATTGTGGACATTGCTGCTAGAAACGTCGGGGTGCAGGTGTCCCAGCGTTTCACTGCATCTGTATCTTTGGGGTAAATCCCCAGCAGTGCAATTGCTGGGTCGTAGGGCAGGTCTATTTTTAACTCTTTGAGGAACCTCCACACAGTTTTCCAGAGTGGCTGCCCCAGTTCACATTCCCACCAACAGTGTAAGAGGGTTCCCAAGAAGGCTGATTGAACAACAACAGCAACAAGGCTGGATTTTGACCCCTAAGACCGAAGGAGGGACGGGGGCCCTGTGAGTGGTTAGGTCCTTCCAGCTCTGCCATCCTATACTCCGGAGCCCTCAGTGTGAGGGTGACCACCCAGGTGCTAGAACAGGAGGTGCAGATCCTTTCTGAGTTACACCAGGCACTGCATCATCTGACTTAGCCTTTACTACAGCCCCGTAGGTTAAAGAGGTACCACGATTATCTCCAGTGTCTGCATAAGAACACAGGGCCCAGAGAGGTTAAGGAACTTGTCCAAGCTCACACAGCTAGCAGAATTAAACCCAGGACTGTCCATGTCCAGAGCTAGAGATCAAACCCCTCTCTATCTGCCTCATGCTCCTTTCTGCCCAAGCCCTGCCAATGGGCCACTCAGGAATGGGAGGGACAGGGCAGGGAACATGGCTCAGCAGAATAGTCAGAGTCTAAGTGTAAGGAGAGAAACAGGGACACAGATTCGGGCAACCCATCCCCCATTCATTCCTCCGGCAATGACACCAAAGTTAACAGCACTCCACTGAGTACCCCTGGGGAGGACCCCCTCATTCTATGACTCCAGCTAGCCATAGATAACCTTTCGCTTAAATACCAGAGTCCCCCTTTAACTGTGATGTCTCTTCCCACAGTTTCCAGGCATCCACTGAGGGTCTTGGCATGTATCCTCAGTAGATAAGGGGGGGACCTGCTGTATTCTGGGTTTCACAAATGTAAAACCAACACATCCAGCCTAGTGAGACCCGGCATAAGAGAACCAATTTGGTACGTGTGACTCTCTCTTTCCGTCTGTGCTGGAGCATGCAGGGAAACAGGCCACATTCTCCTAAGGATGCTGTTTTTCTTCACCTTCTCTACTCTTCTCTCTTGAGCTACCTGGACAGTTAAAGGGCCAGGGCTTGTCAGGAACAAAAGAAGAATGGAGGAGTGTCATTTAGATGTTTAATCACTTCTGAAGCCCTGTTGAAAAGGCCAGTGCATAAATCTGCAGCCTTTGGCCAGGCCGAGTGGTTCGCCTGTTTCTAGATACTCTGGCCAGAGAGCTGACAAATCCCAGCCTCTGCTTGGTGATGTGTTGAGCTGCCCCAAGTCAGATGCATCTTCTTCCTCATTGAACAGAACATTCACTGTCAAGGGGTTCCCAATCTGACAGGCAGCATTTGTGGAAAATCAAGCAGAAGGAACACAGGGCCTCACACTTGGCATCTTTGTTTTCATTAGTCAAGAGAGGAAGTGCCTCCATTTGTACAATTCAACCTGCGCAAGACTTACTTTCAACCCATTTCCTGAGTCGCTCGTTTTCTACATTGCTTTTATTACTTTCCAAAAGCTTGGAGGGAGGAGAAGCAAAATCTTCCATCAGCTGTCTGGGTATGGGTTACACGATAGCTGGCAGCCTTCTTCCTGGCGGGGCGGTGGGAAGGCAAAGAGTGGTTTCTCATTACTGAGAGCAGTGGGGTGTCAGGATGGCTCAGTTGCTGGCGGTACTTTAACCAGAGACCGAAGTCTCAGAAATCACCTTGCCTGTGTACACCATTAATCCCTAATGAGAAAACAGCATTTACCTATTCCACGTCGTCTCGGGGGAACACTACCGCAGAACATCTATCCCAATGCACAGAATCAGAACGCCTACTTTTGAACAACCACCTCTTGCCTTGTAGTGGGTTCAGCTGTATGCTGTTCCCGGGGCTGCTCCAGTCCTGCACCCCACCTCCTCTCGGTGGAAATGTACCAGGCTAGAGCTGATGCCTTCTCTCTGCTATAAGTTGAAAGCATTAAAGAGCATCAGAGAAAGGAGAACTTTGGAGAAACAGTAAGCAGCTGCCAGGACAATTCATGTAAGAGTCACACCCCCAAATACTGGTGTACCCCCAAGATCTACAAAACCTATTTCTACATCAGCAGTTGAATTGCTTGTGAAAGCCTTTGCACAAATAAATGCTGACCAGGAAACATCAGCTCGCAGCAGAAAAAAAATATTCTTAAGGAGCATGGGATGAGCCACAGATAAAGAGAAATAACTCATAGCACTGTTTTCACCAGACCTTTCCTTGTGCTGCCTTGAGTGAGTTAATGATGATGTGAATTTAAATATTCATTTGTAGCAGACATCTATCTACTTTTTGTTTACGATGCATGACTTCCTTTAGGGAAATGCAGGTCCTCACCCTCTGTGATTTCCCAGAGGGGCATTCCTGTAATCCAGCCTCCCAGTGGCCTCCAGAGATCCTGCCTCTTGGGTTCACACCCTCATGTAGCCCCACCCAGAGTTGGCCTGTGTGACCAACAGAATATAGCAGAGATGATGTATGTCACTTCCAAGATTAGGTTGTAAAAGATTGCAGTGCCACACGGCACTCTCACCTCTGTTCCTTTCCTCTCCAGTTTCTCTCTTAGATCAGTCACTCTGGGGAAGCTAGCTGCCATGTGCCTACGGAGAAGCCATGTGGTGAGCTACCCAACAGCCCACGAGAAATGATGCCTACAAGCCACCACATGGCTGAGCTTGGAAGTGGATCTTCTATATGTTGGCAAATTGAACACCAATAAAATATAAATTTAAAAAAAAAAAAAAAAAGAAGTGGATCTTTCAGCCCCAGGTGAGCCTTGGGAAGACATCAGCTTGACTGCAGCCTTGTGACAGACCCTGAGCCAGAACAGCCCAACCACAGCACTCCCAGATTCCTGTCCCACAGAAATCATTTGCCATAATAAATGCGTTAAGCTGCTAAGTTTTGGAGTAATTTGCTGAGAGGCAATAGACAACTAATACGTTGACCAATCAGATTATGCCAGGCTCCCAAATGCATCGAACACTGTGATCGGTCCAGAAGTAGAAACACAACCTACACAGAGCCAATCAGAATCCTTTTCAAGAGCTGATATAGAGACTAGGTGACAGGCCATTTTCTTTGGAATCTCAACCAGAAGCCGTACTATCCTCTCTAGGGGACATTTGAAAGTTTGGAGGAGGGGGATAAATTTAGTAGTCACGATGTGTGGAAGCACTACTGGCATTTGATGGGACATGGAACAGCCCCATACAGTAAAGAATTACCAATTCCAAATTGTCAATACCTCCACATTGAGAAACCCTGGGCTAGAACCTTCAGTGGCTTTATTCTTCATTTATTTAGGCAGGCCCCATGGAGAGATCTATGATAACGAAGTAAATCTGGATGTCTGCAGAAACCAAGATTCTTTTCGAAAGAAAGAGTCCTGATGATAAAATCATTCCCTGAACCCACTCATACCTGAAGCCAGAAGTCATACCCTTTGATCTTCCTAACTACACAAGCAGATAAATTTTCTTTTATGCCCAAAAAAGAGGTCAAATTGGATTATTGATGTTTGCCACCAAAGGAAGCATGATTGGGTCATCATTCAACCACCTATTCATACCAATAATACTTATTGAACCTTTACTATATGTAAGCCACTGATTTATATCCTGGGGATACACAGTTAAAGATGGCACATTCCAGAATGACAAGGAATCAACTAAGAATTACAATACAGAGTGATATGAGATATTTATACATGCCTACCCTTTTTTTTTTTTTTTAATGCTAAGAAAATACAAAAGAAGAAAATCAGCTCAGTCTAATGGTAGGAGGAGGTAGTCAGGGAAGATCGAGCCCGGATATTAAAGGAAAGTGATTAGTTCTAAAGGACTGTTTAGGAATGCCAGCAGAGAGGGTTGAGGAGCCCTGCTCCATAAACAACAAGTGACTCATTGCACAGACCAAAGCTTTTAATATAACCTAGTCCTGGCTATTGAGGCTGAGATCACAGTGATTCAAGATTCACTTACCGGCCATTTGGGAAAGCACGAAGCAATAAGACAAAATAGCATTGATCCAATAAAATGTCCCATATAAAGCACTCAGGTCATTCTCTTTCTCCACTTCTTTATGATCTCTAGTATTTCATCTTGAGAAATAGGTCCCTATTATGAAAGCAACTCCATTTTATAAAGAGGATAAAGAGAGTAATATAGCCTTTGCCGACCAGACTCAGGTCAAAGTAGGCAAAAGCATTTTCATTATACCCGACATTATTCCTCCTCCTTCACTTGGTACACAGAATTATGGCAGGAGGTTACATGCTGTTAATGGGTGGGTTGCAATGACTCTACTTCCTAACACCGGAAAGGAAATAAGTAGTGCTGCCTGTGAAGGAGGCTCCCAGTCTCTTAGAAGCTCTCAGACTGGGTCTTGGGTGTGAGTAGAGAAAGGAGCAGCCACTGAATTCCTTTTCCAGAAGCTTCCAAACATTCCCCAACTGGCTCCCAGCGCTGAAACTTCCAGGTCCTTATTCAATCACATCAGAATATCAATCGGGGGTCACTGAGGACCAGGCATTATCCAAGGCACCATGGAAAATGGGGCCAGAGAGATACTGTCCTTGTCTCAAGGAACATGCAGTTTTATTAGGGAGGCGAAGTGACAAGAACCAGATGTGGTGGAACCAGAGCAGAGGAAGAGTTAGGAGGCAGTTCACGGGCCTCACACCAGGCCTACGGAATGGGTCGAATCTGAGCAAGAAGAGAGACGGGAGGACACTCTCCTTAGGCCAGAAAGATCAACACCTGGAGAAAGATGATGGAGCAGCCAAACTGAAGAGCCAGAGGGTGTTTGCTGGGGAATACGATTCCTAAAGCTGTGTGAGCCAGACAGGGAGAGCAGCCAAGGTCAGGGTCGGCCGTCGATCTGTTGCTCTGAGCCTCAGATCCGTGCTTCTGCACCTGCTCTGTGATCAAGAAGCTGTAAGTGGCTTCTCCTTTGCAGCAAATGCAGTATCAAGCTTTGTCAGCACACAGCTCTGGGTCCAGCAGGAGGAAGGAGCTTCTCTTCCTGGTTCCGCTGTGGGGTATTGCTGTCTCCTCCTCACCCTGCTGGGGCTGCCTGGCTCCCAGTGTCTGGCCCCAGCCCTACACCCAGAGCTTAGCACCCAGACCCAGCCCTTTGCCCACGGTGACCACCTGGCCACGGCACTTCTGATGTAGATAGAGTCTGAACACCCTGGTCCTTACACTGGCCTCTTGGAGACCAGGCTTCTGACATCCCACTGCCCTCTGTGACCTCTCCTGCCAACTTTGGCCCACCTGGGCCTCCACTGGGAGGTGAGAGCAGCCTCCCACCCATCAGGCTGTGATCACACTCTCTCCAACACTATTAGAAACCCAGTAGCCTAGGAGAGGGGCCCCTTCCGGGCTTGTCTTTCCACAGGAGTTCTCCATTAGCCTTAGGGTGTTCTGTAGGGTTTTCTTTACATCTGTGTAACTTACTTCCCTGTTGCAGTTAATACATCTCTATATTTAAACTTCCCACATTCAACCTACTGTGTAGTTTGTTTCCCATCTAACACAGGCAGGCAGAGGAGTCTAGACGGCATGCCAGGGGAGGGGGCCTGAGAGCAGGTGCGGGGGAGCTGCAGATACTAGCGCTGCTTCATTCCTGTCTATCTGAACATCTCAGAAAGTGAAGGAGACAGAGCACAAGTGGAGGGGAGAGAAGGGGAAGGTGGAGGGGAGCATAAGAAGCACAGTCTCTGGGATCTCCATCAGGCTCCCCAGCAGCCCACCCACTTGCCAGCCTCTGGGGATACCCGGATACACACTGGGCCCTGTAGATGGAGCCTGGGCATCAGCACTGTGAGGTGTGGGGACCTCTAAGTCTCCCAAGAGCTTGGAGAATGCACTGGAGCAGTGGTGAAGGGCACAGAGGATTGGTGCAGAGCTGAGCTGACTGCCTGTGGGAACAGACAGTCCAAAGGAAGAAGGGGCCGGTGGCAGACAAGGTCAAAGCCACTAAGGATTGGGAGGAGGGTGTCCACATCATTTCCAGGAAACCTTCCTTAAGAAAGAGGAAGGGAAGGACTGGCCTCTCTCCCGTGCATGCTCTGCTCTGGCCAGTCACTGGCCTCGCTCACTCAGTTCCTCTCCTATACAGTAGGAATACTAATGCCCACTACATTGAGTGTGGTCTTAGGGAGGAAATGCAACACACCCAGTAGCCCGTCAGGAACTGACAAATGCTCATTATGTTGGAAAGCAGAGAGAAAGGATGGGGACCCAACAGGTAAGCTTGGCCCCGGAAAGGAGAGGAAGGGGGATGAGCCACCAGCAAGGACAGGGCTCCCTGGTCACACCCTGGGAAGAGAGGGAGCAGCAGGAAGGCACCCAGTCCTGGGGCAGGGGAGGAGGCTTCCCTGAGCAAAGAGAAAATGTCAAAAAAGGAGGATTGGACTGAACACCACTTCTCACAATGTTGGGGCTTGAGGGTTTTTGAAATTTCAAATAATCATACTAACATTTTTTTGGATGTTATACTGTTCTTTTTAGCAGGGCAGGGTCACTGTATGGAGTTAGTCAAAGGATGTGAGTAATTTTTTTTTATGGCAATCTGCTGCCTTACATCAGTGGGTCAGAAGTCCCCTGCCCTACGGTGACATCCAAAAGCCAGGAGAAAATGCATGTATTACCTTTCTCAGGGGACTTCTCACTTCTAAGGTTTTTTTTTTTTTTAAACCTATGGTCTTAGAAAATTCCCTGCAGGTTAATTAAAAGCTTTACTCTCCAGCCTCTGGTGTGTTGTGCTAAATATATTTGTTGGTTTGGATGTCAACAGCAACTGATATTTGTGAATAGCTTATGCAACATCAAAGAGTAAGAAGGGGGGAGGAAGCCTCAAATACTTTATGGCACAGTGAGTAACTGCCTCACCTTCTGTGCTTACTAAAATAATTGAATTCTACATTAGAAGCACTTTATTAAAAAGCTTCAGGTGAATAAATATATCCAAACAATGCAGACTTTTAAGTAAAGCACCCCTCTATGCACATGTGTGTATTAGAAGATGATCACACATTGACTGGGTCAAGTGTAACCGACAAATATTATGTGATTAAAAATGATTATATCTAAGTCTTTGATGAAATCTTCTCTCTCTCTCTCTCTCTCTCTCTCTCTTACACACACACACACACACACACACACACACACATACTACCCCAGATGAGGCCTGAACAGACTCATTCATCGAATTCTATCCCATACATTAAATAGAATAATCAGGGTATTGGTCAAAAGTTTCAATCTCTTAAGCCAGAATTCTAACCTTCATTCAGATTCTAAATCTGCTGCCATTGCTGATGATTCTTTAAAGGTTTCAAAACAAAATCAGAAATTTTCATTAAAATGCCCTTTAAGGGGCACCTGGGTGGCTCAGTAGGTTAAGTGTCCAACTCTTAATTTCAGCTCAAGGTCCCTGGATCGAGCCCTAAGTCAGCTCTGCCTCTGCAGGGGAGTCTGCTGGAGGAGTCTCCCTCTCTGTCTCCCTCTGCCCCAGCCCCTGCTCGCTCACATGCACACGCTCTCTTTCTCTCAAATAAATAAATAAAGCTTTTTTAAGAATTTAAGAACTGCACTTTAAAATGATTTTTCTTTTGAAAGATAGCCCTAGTCCAACTTGTTCTAAAACCCGACACCCAATTTCTCAGGCAGAGGGTCATGCTAATTAGATCTGATTCCCTTGGCTTATCAATAATTAGCTACCATTAAAAACAAATTTCATTAAGTCCTTCTCCAAATTCTGAACCCTCCGCTTCTATTAATTAGTTAACGATTGTACAATGTACTAGGGACCCACTTGGAAACGCCAGAGGCAATGTTACAGTCATTTAACACTTGCTTACTTGGCTTCTGCAGTGAGTCAATATGTAGGGAGCTAGGACTCAGCTTGGGGGGTATTGCTGGGACAATCAGAGCCTGGTCATCTCCTGCAGGTAACTCCCTCAACAGGCACCATGATCCCATTGATTCCATCATCCCTGCCCCATCTCCACTTCGCGGCAAACACTGTCTGTTATCGCCACATCCTGGGGCCATCTCACCTTTGCTTCCATGCCAAGCTTTCCCTCATATACTTAGCCTACCCCTGACGCATGTGGCAAACAACAGGAGGCTGAACACGTGCCCAGGAAGCGAGCTTGCTTTGGAGTCGGGTAGCTGGATTGGCTAAACTGACATTAGCCATTTCCTTGTCCACGAGTGCATCCAAAGCCCTAGAAAAATAAAAAGTAATGGAAATCCTGTGGAAAACCAGAAGAAGAGAAGGCATGAGAAGGATCAGTTATAAGTGGTGAGAAAGTGACAAGTAATCATAACCAAGTGTTATGTCCATAACCAGGACTGGATGGAGCCTTAAAAGCTACTGTATTAGGTAAGATAACTGTGAGCTGCTAAAACAAATAAACCCAGAAATCTCAATAACTTAACAAAATAAAAATAAATCCACAAGGGAGGAAGGGAAAGGTAGTTTGGTTGATATGTAGGAAGAAAAGAAAACAGGTTGATGAGCAACCACCCAAGCTATACAGTAGTTCCCTAGGATGCTTTCCTCTGTCCCCATAATCACCTAGTAGATGCATACCTGTCTTTGAACACCTGCAGGGAGGGGTGCCTCATCTCTACCTGGAAACCAGGTTGCATACTCGGGGCCCAAACAAATGAGCAAGTGAAAGATCAGACAGTAAGGTCCTGCCTGTGGCTGGACAGCTTTCCACATCCTGGAGCAATAGAGAGAGACACCAACTGAGTTTAATTCAGAACTGACTCCAGCATTATCAGAAATGCAGGTTCAGTGATTTCACTGAAATCAAAATTGAAATTGAAATCAAAATTGACTAGTTGAAAGCTAGTCCAATTTTCTTCTGGGAGAGCTGGAGCAACAGAATCCACAGAGATAAAGACCTTGAGCACTTTGTGAGTATGAGTCTGAGTGAATAACACCAGATCATTGGTAAAAATCATTACCTAACCAATTCCTGAACCAATTCCTGCGCACTTCATTGTTTGCAGGAGTGCTGGGATACTTTGTAACCTGTAAAAGTCTAGACACAGGTAAACTATTGCTATTGCTAATTTGTAACAACAGGTATGTATTAATACAAATTGCTTGTATAATAGGTTTATTAGTGAATTCACTATTCTTTGGGAAAACTGAAGAAAACATCACACACACACACACACACACAAACACCTAGCACATTCTGTCTATCTATTCACTTCCACATCTGTAGATGCTGACTTCTCTGGGCTTCTAAATGCTGTGCAGCAGCCTTAAGCATGTGGATACTGATGCCTTGCACAGGCTATCATAACTAAGTGATCCTCTTGTGATAACTGTTACCTTACTGTGGATCGATCTGCAGTACAGGAAGTGCTGATTCCTGCCATCAGCTGTAGCTGTTCCATGATGCAAAGGAGGGAACCCTCGGAAGGAGGGGGGAATGTTAACCATGATGAGCAGCAGGATACAAAAATGCAGCAAAGGGCTTCGAGGGAAGAGGGAAGAGTGTACCAGAGTAGCACATATGCTCATAACATGCTTTTTCTGTCTTCCATCAGGGGACACCTCTAAATCTCACTCCAGAGAGCCTCATTTTCTAGCGGGCATTCACAGACAGACTTCATTGGTCAGAGGGCAGCAGCAGTGCTTACATTTGAGCAGACTCATGTCTCTGAGTTTCCCACATACCTCAAATGTGCTCACAGGCTTACCAGAGACAGGCGTAGTAAGAACTTTGGAAATATAGCAGATGACACCTGAGCAACAGAGGCAGCACAGGGGTAGGGGTGGGGGTGACAGAAAGGAAGAAGTGGGAGCCCCCTGGGGCTGTGGCCTTTGGGCAGAAGGTGGGGGGACACTGGGTATGCAGAGAGCTTGGGGCTGTGTCTCCCAGAGGCTGCCTATGGGAATGAAGAGAGTCCCAACAGCAGGAGCAGGAAAGGACCTGAGGCTGTCATGCTCCACATTGGTCACTGCTGTCTCCTGCATGACTTAGAGAAAGGTGCCACGTTATGGAAAGGTAATGTTCTTAACAGGGACTTCACTGAAGCAACTTTTTTTTTTTTTTTTTTTTTGATTACTGATTCAATTTCATTGCTGGTCAGCAAGTCCTTTCTTGCACTCTGAAGCATCTCTCTAAGATAAAGTCAATGTCTAGAGAGTCAATAAAGAATGTTAGGGGCATTGACGACTTTCTCAGCCTTGATTCAGAGGCCCTTGATCACTCTCAGTGATGTAGACGTATGTGTCATTTGTAGCAGGCTAGTGAGAGACTTTTCTCTCTTTAAAAGCAACAACAGGGGCTCCTGTGTGGCTCAGTTGGTTAAGCCTCCGGCTCTTGATTTCAGCTCAGGTCATGATCTTAGGTTTCTGGGATTGAGCCCAGAGTGGGGCTTCATACTCAGCAGGGAGTCTGCTTCCCTTCTCTCTCTCCATCTCCCCCTTCTTGTTCTCTATCTGTCTCTCAAATAAATAAATAAATCTTTAAAAGCAACACTAAACTTGACTCCAGCATTTATTTCTCAAATTTGCAATGTGGTATATTCCATGCAACCAGAAGCATCTTTGCATGCTGAGGCTAAAGGCTGCTTCAAAGAGCTCAATAGTATTGAATAAAAATGTCTGAGGAAGTGTGTTTTTTTATGAAGCCCACAAGAGTTTGTAAAAGAGGAAAAGAGAAAACAAAAATTTTTCAAAGAGGCTCAGAGCATTTTAACACATTCCAAGTAACCTACTAACAGCTTTATGTGATAAGGCAGGTAGAAATCAATGTGCCCATTTTACAAATGGAGAAAGAGAAACCCAGAAAAGACTTTCCCAAAGCCTAATGGCACACTGTGTAGGAGAAATGAGGTGACAGGCCAGAGCCTGCTGCAGACAAGCACCTCAAAATGTTTTCTGATGATGATTGGAAATCAAGGGCCTCTGAATCAAGGCTGGGAAAGTTGTCAATGCCCCTAATGTTCTTTATTGACTCTTTAGACATTGACTTTATCTCAGAAAGATGCTTCAGAGTGCAAGAAAGGACTTGCTGATCAGTGATGAAATTGAATCAGTAATCCAAACAAACAAACAAACAAACAAAAAACAAAACAAAACAAAAAAACAAAAAACAGGGACACTGGGGTAGCTCAGTGATGGAGCATCTACCTTTGGCTCAGGGCATGATACCAGGGTCCTGGGATCGAGTCCCACATCGGGCTCCCCACAAGGAGCCTGCTTCTCCCTCTGCCTATATCTCTGCCTCTCTCTGTCTATCATGAATAAATAAATAAAATCTTAAAAAAAAAAAACAAGTACAGGACCACATGGCTTCACAGGTGAATGCTGTCAAATATTTAAAGAGTTAATACCCATTCTTCTTAAACTATTTCAAAAAATACAAGAGGAAGGAAAACTTCCAAATTCATTCTATATGGCCAGTATCACCCTGATACCAATAACAGATAAAGACACCACAAAAAAAGAGAACCATAGGCTAATACTTCTCATGAATATAGATGAAAAATCCTCAACAAAATATTAGCAAACTAAAAAAAAATTAGCAATCTGAATCCAACAGTATATTTTTAAAAACCGTACACCACAATCAAGTGAGATTTATCCCTTGGATGCAAAGGTGGTTCAATATTTACAAAACAATCAGTATGATATGTCACATCAATAAGAGAAAGGATAAAAACCTTATGATCATTTCAACAGATGCAGAAAAGCATTTGACAAAGTACAACATATATTCATGGTAAAAACCCTCAACAAAGCAGGTCTACAGGGAACATATCTCAACATAATAAAGACCTTATATGAAAAACCCACAGCCAACATCATACGCAATAGTGAAAACCTGAGAGCTTTTCTCCTAAGGTCAGAAACAAGACAAGGATCTCCACTCTCACCACTATTATTCAACATAGTACTGGAAGTCCTAACCATAGCAATCGAACAAGAAAAAGAAATAAAGGGCATCTAAATTGGTAAGGAAGAAGTAAAACACTCCCTATCTGCAGGTGATATGATACTCTATGTGGAAAACCTAAAGAGTCCTCCAAAAGACTACTAGAACTGATGAATTAATTCAGTAAAGTTGCAGGATACAAAATCAATGTGCAGAAATCTGTTGCATTCCCATGTACTAATAATGAAGCAGCAGAAGGTGAAATTAGGAAAACGATCCCATTTATAATTACACCAAAAACAATAAAATATCTAGGAATAAACTTAACCAAAGAGATGAAAGTCTTGTACTCTGAAAATTTTAAAACACTGATGAAAGAAATTCAAGAAAATACAAAGAAAGGGGAAAACATTCCATGCTCATAGGTCAGAAGAGCAAATATTGTTAAAATATCCATACTACTCAAAACAATGTACAGATTTAATGCAATCTCTATCAAAAAAACAAGAGATTTTTTCACAGAAATAGAAAAATCCTAAAATTTGTACTGAACCACAAAAGACCTACAATACCCAAAGCAATCTTGAAAAAGAAAAACAAAACTGGAGAGTTCAAGTTATATTATGAAGTGGTGGTAATTAAAACAGTGTGGTACTGGCATAAAAGCAGACACAAAGATCAATGGAATAGAAGAGAAAACCCACAAATAAAACCACAATTATATGGTCAACTAATCTTCAACAAAGGAGGACTGACCATACGAATGGGAAAAATACAGTTTCTTCCACAAATGGTACTGGGAAAAGTGGATAGCAACATGCAGATGGATGAAACTGGACCACTTTCTTACACCACACCCAAAAATAAGCTCAAAATGCATTAAAGACCTAAATGGTAAATTAAAGACGTGAAACCATAGAAATCCTAGAAGAGAGCCCAGGCAGTAATGTCTTGGACATCAGCCATAACAACATTTTTCTAGATATATCTCCTGAGGCAAGAGAAGTAAAAGCAAAGATAAACTATTGGGACTACACCAAAATAAAAAGCTTCTGTGCAGAGAAGGAAACACGAAACCAAAAGGCAATTTACTGAATGGGAGAAGATATTTGCAAACAACATAAAGTGTTAGTATCCAAAACATATAAAGAACTGATACAGCTCAACACCCAAAAAACAAACGAAGACATTTCTACAAAGAACTCCAGATGGCCAAAGACGCATGAAAAGATGCTCCACATCACTCATCATCAGGGAAATTCAAATCAAAACGATAATGAGATATTACCATACACCTGTAAGAATGGCTAAAATCAACAACAAGTTGAGCAACAACAACAAGTGTTGGTAAGGATGTGGAGAAAAAGGAACCCTCATGCACTGTCGGGGGAATGCAAATTGATGGTGTCATTGTGGATAACAGTATGGAGGTTCCTCAAAAAGTTAAAGATAGCACTCCTCTACAATCCATTAATCACACTACTGGATATTTACCCCAAAAATACTAATTCAAAGGGATAAGTGCACCCCAATATTTATAGCAGCAGCATCTACAGTTGCTAAGATATGGAAGCAGGGCAGCCCAGGTGGCTCAGCAGTTTGGTGCCCCCCGTCGGCCCAGGGCGTGGTCCTGGAGACCTGGGATCGAGTCCCACATCCGGCTCCCTGCATGGAGCCTGCTTCTCCCTCTGCCTGTGTCTCTGCCTCTCTCTGTTTCTCTCATGAATAAATAAATAAAATCTTTAAAAATATGTATATATGGAAGCAGCCCAAGTGTCCACTGATAGATGAATAGATAACAGATAAAGAAGCTGTGGTGTAGATATATATATTTACATGTATTTTCATACATATATTTATATAATATATATATTACTCAGCCATAAAAAGAAAGAAATCTTGCCATTTGCAACAACATAGGTGGAGCTAAAGAATATTATGCTAAGTGAAATAAATCAGTCAGAGAAAGACACATACCATATGGTTTCACTCATATGTGGGATTTAAGAAACAAAACAAATGAGTAAAGGGGAAAAAAGAGAGAGAGAGGCAAACCAAGAAACAGATTCTTAACTCTAGAGAACAAACTGATGGTCACCAGAGGGAAGGGGGTGGGGGTAGGGTGGGGGAATAGATGATGGGGATTAAGGAGGGCATTTGTTAATAATGAAATGAAATGAAATGAAATGAAATGAAATGAAATGAAATGAAATGAAATGAAATGAAATATGAAATAAATGAAATGAAATGAAATGAAATGAAATGAAATGAAATGAAATGAACAACAACAAAAAAGAGGACTTGCTATTACATAAAAAAAATGGGCATGGACCAAACATGGGCTTAAAAAATAAATGCACTTTGTGATTACTTTACAGATGGAGAGAGAGAGGCAGAAGGCAAATGGCCTCCTCTGGGCACAGCAGTAGCATGTGGCAGGGCCAGACAGGACCACAGTTCTGATTCCTCCTCCATCCTACCCCCAGGTTGAGGGCCTCAGCGCTGAATCCGTCCTCTCAACCCCCCTTCGGCAGAACACAGACAGGCAGAGCTAATCGCTGTTTTGGTAAAGTCTGTGTAATATCGGCTCAGACTCTGCTAGGAGATAATCTCACTGACGTTTTGATTTCTCAAATGTCAAAACATGTAAAGGATCATGAAGTTCAAATTAAATCTCAGGCGAGTTGGAGAACATTGTCAGTTTTTAAAAGAGAAGGCAGAAAGAAATAAGGTAAAAAAAAGAAAAGAAAAGAAAAAACCACTTAGTGAGGTTCACATGTAACAGCAGGAACCATGGTCGGCAGGGCGCTGTCTTCAGTGACATCAGACAGCCACTCTGGAAAGGCCTCTGCTGGCTGCCCAGCCATCAGCAGAGCATTTGGTGAAAAAAAATTTCCAAAGGTAGAAATTTTGGAAAATTTCTGGAAAACTGTTCATCAGGGATGCAGGGAGGGGGAGTCCTGAAAATGAAATTTGTATAATGGGAACATTTGGGAACATGCAAATGAGGGTGTAAGACAAGATGGGAATGAGTCTCCCTCCCAAGGTACCTGCCTCCCCTCTTTTTCTCACCAGGCCTGGCTTATGCACACAGAAAATGAGATACAAGAATCCCAGAGACCAAATCAGTAAATCTTTTTGTATCGAAATAAAACCAACAGACGCACAAGACAAGTGTTGACAAACTGTTATCAGGGTGTGTCTTTAGCTCAGTTGTTGCAGAGAGCGTGACATCTTCACCTTCAAGAGCACAAAAGGACGATCTGGGTGTGAAGCTGATGGCCACTTGGTGGCGGGAGAAGTCCAATGGGGTGACCAGTGGGGCTGCCTACCAGGGAGGATGCCTCCCAAAGGGGAAGATGGCACAGGAGGTGCCTCATCTAAAAGCCATGCGCAGGTAGTAGATTTCTACTCATCTTCGATTTTCAGGTCAGTTTGAAGATAGAAACAGATCTTTTTCTGTCTGAAGAAGAAAATAGGTATTGTGGTGTAAAATCTCACCAAAATCCAGAACCTCGTTTATAACGAGCTCCCATTCTAAGGTGCAAATTACTTCCTCTGCTCTGGGCGTTCATTTGTCTCCCGTGGAGTCACAGTGGGGTACACCTCTTACCTGGGACCGAAAGCCATTCCTGTGATGAGTTAAAAGAGCCTTGAAATTCTACAGATGAACCCTGATTGGAGCAAAAAGAAGACACCAACTTTCTACTCTAAGTGCACCCTCAAATTTAGGGAAGTCCATGTCTGTGGTCCTTATTTTTGTGCTGCGTAGAAGGGAGCGTCAGGTAGAGCAGGAACCATGGCTGTGTGCCCATGACCATTGATGGAAACACCCGAGTGATGCTCTTAGTGCTGCCCTGACGCCTTATCCGCTGGAGAGCTCTGGGCTGGCTGGTCACCCACCCTCACCTTGAAAGTAGCCTGGAGCCCTCTGTTCGAATCTTAAGAAGAGGATTTTTTCCATTTTACTCATGCTCAGAGCACTTTACCATGGAGTTAGTCACTGGGACAAGAACAGCAGGTTTTTCTGAGAAAAGTCTCAGCAGCTGGGTAGTGTTTCTTGCAGCTGTCAATGGCTCCTCACCATTCATACTGGGGAGGCTTGGCATCTCCCGTTGCTATGGAGATTTGCGGTGGGTTGAGGAAGTGCACTGGCTTGTGCTTTCACCCTGGAATTTGAAATGAGAATATGTATTCTGATCTAGGCTTTGGATGTCACACGGCTCTACATAAATTAAGAGACCTGGTAAGCCAGGCACCTAGGCTTATTCCTCAGATCCGGCCATTCTCCTTCTCCCAGAGCATTGATTTCCAGCAACAAAATCCACAAGTTTCTTTTATCAGGATGACCTAGAAGACAACAACCTGCATAACTGGCCTCCGTCACTAGCAGCTTACAGGATCATTCCCAGTCTCCAACCTGAACTCGCATTTTCATTGGATCCCTAAGCACAACTTCATGATGACTATGGATCTGCATTGGAAGTGTCTGGGATAAGAAATGAGGGGAAAACGGCCCCTCTACGCTATTTCTCATACAAAACTCCACACCCCAAAGCATCTGTCTTCATAGTTAATCCAACTAATACCGAGTGAGCATCTTCAACTGGCAGAGAACCCAGTCCAATTGGTTACATGACCCCAGCACAGCCTTGGAGGAACAGGAGCTCGTATCCTTGTGCCTCAACTAACAAAAGAAAGATACAGGATGAAAGAAACACAGGCTATCTGAAAGACATTTGGGAAACACTGGCAGGTTTAAAGAAAAAAATTAAAATTGCCTCACTCGATGATCTGTCAATAACTACAGTGAACATGTTGCCTTAATCCACTCCAGCTCTTTTTCTGATTTTTCCCTCCACAGTGGAAACTGTACTGAACACATAAATTTATTTCTTGCTTATTTCCTTTTAACACTATAAGAAGACTATTCCCTCTATTGCCAGAAAAACCCTGTGGGCGCGACATCTTCCTAATTAGTCATTTTGCCTTCATCCTCCTGTGATAGATTCATTCATCACATTTTAAATGCTTTTGTTTCAAAGTTTCATTAGGTTCTGATTAAGTGAAGTGATGCTCTGGGGTTGCTGAGTTTCGTGCGAGTTTGTTTTAAAATCCTGAGAATAAGGTGGATGGCAGAGGACCATCTACACACACACACACACACACACACACACACACAAACACGGAAGGTTCAAAGGGCAAGCAGCTGATGTGGATGGGGAACAATCCTCCCTTCAGATTGGAAAATGTGCCAGAATGTTGTCAGGCTGGCAAATGCAGAGCCAAAGAGACAGTGGAGGGATTATTGAGAAAATCAAATTTACTACTGATCTAAAGGCCAGATTATATTTCTATTAAGTACAATCAAGTCCAAGAATCTCTAGTTAGAGGTAAGCACAGTCGGTAGGTGGTTATTCCTCCATGGAACTAAAGAAACGCAGGAAAGGGGCACCTGGGTGGCTCAGTGGTTGAGCATCTGCCTTTGGCTCAGGTCGTGACCCCCTGATCTTGGGATCGAGTCCCCACATCGGGCTCCCTGCAAGGAGCCTGCCTCTCCCTCTGCCTGTGTCTCTGCCTCTCTCTGTGTCTCTCATGAATAAATAAATAAAATATTTAGAAAAAGAAAAAGAAACACAGGAAAGTTGAAGGATTTCTGAAATTCAGGGATAACACAAACATGTGCTCCCTCTAAGCCCAGACATGGGGAATAGCAGGGTTAGATGAGCAATAGCTAATAGTGCAAATGGCTATGAAGTTTAAAGAGACTTTTATATTTCTTGAAATCTGATTGAATCACAGAGTTGGAAGTTGTGGGTTGCATCGCACTCCCCCCAAATTTGTGTTGATGTCCTAGCTCCCATACCTCAGGATGCGACTGTACTTGGAAAGAGGGTTGTTGCAGATGTAATTAGGTAAGCCAACGTTATACTGGAGTATAACCAGTCCTGACCAGTGTGACTGGTGTCTTGATGAAAAGGCAAAATTTGGGCCCAGAGATGGACACACAGGGGGCCACCATGTGCAGATCGGAGTTGCATGGCCACAAGCCGAGACACGTTAGAAGCTGGGAGAGAGCCTGGGACACACGCTCCCCTGACACCCCAGAGGGAGTGTGGCCCTACTGACACCTTGACTGCAGACCTCTGGCTTCCAGCACTGTCGTCGAAGCCACTCAGTCTGCGGCGCTTTGTCATGGCAGCCCCAGGAATACAGGATATGGGGGTGCCTGCGTGGCTCAGATGGTTGTGTCTGCCTTGAGCTCAGGTCGTGATCTCGGGGTCCTGGAATGGAGCCCCACATCAGGCTTCCTGCTTGGTGGGGAGTCTGCCTCTGCCTCTGTCCTTCTCCCCTGCTTGTGATCAGTCTGTCTCTCTCCCTCTCAAATAAACAAATAAAATCTTTAAAAATACAGAATCCAGAAGGAATCCTGGAAGTGACTCCAGCCAGCATCCTATTTAATGCAGATCTCCCTCCCCACACGGGTAGATGCACCCATCAGCCCGCCTCCACAGGACACCAGGAGGGACGCAGAGGCCACTGTTCTTGGGGCAACACACTGAATTCTTGAGTAGTTCCAATTATTTCATTGTGTGGGGTATCATGTCTTTGCAATGTAATTATTAGCAAAACCAGCTGACATTAAATGTTGCCATTTCTCTTTCTCACACAAAGTTCTCTTTAACATTCGATAAAAGGGTGATGATACATAGAAAAGTATGCGTGCATCTCCAGCTTAGCCTAGGGCCAGGCACTGTCGTTTGCTCAGAGGCCATGAAAGTACTAGGTGCTTGGATGCAGACCAAAGAGGCAAGAGCACACTTGACACTCTGCTGTGGCTCACAGAGCCTGCTGCCCTACACAGTGCCCGCAAAGAACAAATCAATGCTAACAGACTGGCCAACTGAGTCATAAGAGGCACAATGCATGAGCCAGAGCACAGCATCTTCCTTTCCGGCTACAAAAGAACAGGGAAGAAAACAGAGCTGTGAGTCATCAAGTAACACTGGCAATGCAAAAATCCCACTGGAGTAGTGGAGGGGACGTGAGAATCATCTTTGATGCGTTCCCTGACATTCTTTATTTCCAACCAGCCGCATTTCCCGAAAGGACTGAGAGCTAACTTCCTGCCATCTCCCCTTCAGACCATTCAACAACAGCATTTGTTGAATACACATGGACCATCAGCCTCCGGGGAGAAACAACTGGAGCCCTAGGGCTGATTAACTCTTAGGAGCTAAGAGTTGGTGCCTGGAGGCTAAATGACTCACAATCAGAGATCAATGCTTTAAGAAGACATGGCAAGCCGATTTAATTTCCAGAATGCCTGGCTCTGGGTGCTGATGAGAAAGCCTGTCCCTACTCTGTAACGTGGCCTCCAGCCAATACCCAGTGATGAGATCAAGCCATCTCCTAGTGGGAAGCAGAGTCTGTATTTTCACCCTTCAGGCCTATTAAGGATGTTCTAAGCCCCTGCCCACTGGGTGTGCCTAGACCTCTTGTCTCACACACTCACATTCAGTGTAATTCAGCAAACTCTGGGCAAGTCCCCTGCTAGGAGCCGGGAAGCTACAAAAATAAGACCCAATGCCCTGAAGGAGCTGGGGGAGGAAGCAAGACAATTACCCTGTCTTCACTTGCTGACGTCAGTTCATAGGCTGACATTTCTATTTGTTTTTCATAAGGGGATCAGAGAGACCCAAGTCCATATTCTGGCACCTGTGTTTGCTTCCTGTGGAACACGAGGCAAAATCTTGGGAGGGATTTTGCCAAATTGGACAAACTGGTTTGGAAATTCATAAGAAAAGCAAAGGATCGGGACTGGCTGAGACAACTGGAAAGGTGACAACCAAGGTTTAGGGGTCTTTCACTGCAAAGATATCAGATTCATAGCTGTGTAGAACTGTCGTGATTAAAACAGTGTGGTCAAGGGAGTATCACAGCAGAACTGAATGAGTAGAACAGTGATGCCCAAGAGAAAGCCAGCAAGAAACACACAGCAGGGTGAGAGCTTGTGATGTGACCAACGTGGCATTACCAATCAATCGGAAATCACACACTCTTTGAAAAATGGTGTTGAGATAATTGCCTGGTCCAGGAAAAAATTAATTTCATCTCTCCAGTACTGCAGTTTTTTTCTCCTTCTGGACTCAGGGGGAGGTTGCACTTTCCTGCCTCCTTTGAGGTTAGACATGGTCATGTGACTTGCTTTGGCTACAGAAATGTGGCCAGAAAACACATGTGTCACCTTCAAGCATGGCCCTCAGCACCAGTGTTGAGACTGGCCACATTTATGGCTGCAGAGATCTTGGAGGTCCCTGTCTAGATAAGCCTCCATCAGTCTGGGTCCCTGAGGGGTTACGATGAGCAGAGACCCTGGCAACTCATAGTGGACAAGAGTGTAAATGAGGCATAAATTTGAGATTAAACCTCTGGAATTTGGGGTTGTTTCTTTAGCATAACCTAGCCTCTCCTAATACAAAAATAAACCTTAAATTAAACTCCTAGTGATTAGGGGCACCTGAGTGGCTCAGCCAGTTAACTGATTGACTCTTGATTATGACTCAGGTCATAATCTCAGGGTCGTGGGTTTGAGTCCTACATCAGGCTCTACATCCAGCAGGGAGTCTGCTTGAGATTCTCTCCCTCTCTCTCTCCCCCTCTGGTCTTCCCCCTCTAGTCACAGTCTCTCTCTCAAATAAATAAATAAATGTCTTAAAAAAAAAAAAACTAATAGTGATTAAAAACCGGATGTGGAAATTTTAAAATTTTTAGAAAAGGATAGAGGCAAATATCTGTATGAATGACCTCAGAATACAGGAGGACTTTGTAAAAGTTTTTTAAAATTATAAACCATAAAGGAAAAGATCAATATATTTGACTGCATCCAATTTAAAGTCCTCTGCTTGCCAATAAACACCATATTGAACAGATGAGCCGCAGACTGAAAAGGATACTTGCAGTGTGTATAACTGCTGAAAGGTAAGTGTGGAACATACATAAAAACACCCTGAAGATCAATAAAGAAAAGACAAACGAGTCAACAGAAAAAATTGGCAAATATGAAAAGACTAGAAACACAAGAAAACTGCTGAAATCATTGACTCATTGAAGAAATGCACAGTGACGCAGTTTAAACCATTTCACACAGTAGGTTTAGCAAAGATTAAAATTTTGCTAATACCTAGGATTGTCAAGGATATAAGGAAAAACTGCACTGAAGAGCAATTTAGACAAATCTCCTGAAGTTGGGAACATGCATAACTTTCAATGCAAGAATAATCATTCTCCTCAGTGCATTTCCTAGGAATCCTGGCACTTTTGCACAAGGAAACATGCTTTGCAAGCTTGTTTTTAATGTCAAGAAATTATAAACATTCAAATATCTACCACCAGCAGAATAGATGAGTAATTTGTGATACATAGAGTGAAAAGTACAGTCACTTGCTTCTAAGTGGATAAATCTCCAAAGCACAACTTAAAACAACAAAAACAGTTGCAAAATGTTGTGTGGTATGTGTGCCATTTATACAAAGTGTGAAAATATGTACACTTTAATAAATACATACACAAGCAGCACGTGGTGAGAGTGTGTAAGTGTGCATAAGAACGAAAAACAGAGAGAGAGGGTAGTGGGGTCAGGAACGTTGGTTTCTAATGCATATGTATCACTTTAACTATTAGGAAAAATTGAAATTAATATAGCACAACTTTAGATTGGGTTGAGATTGGACTGAGCTGGAAGGGAGTCACAGATGATAATCATGCTGTTCTCTATTTCTCCCCCTACGGAATATTTATTTTTCATGCTTCCCAAGAACTCCTATGAGCAAATGACAAGATAAACCTCAGAGCACTGTTTTATTCACCATCCCACACTCATGTTAATATACTTAAAATGAATAAACCCTAATTCTAACATTTCTGTACCTCTTTTGAATAAGCCAGCCTCTATACATGCTACACATGGCAATCTCTGGGGTCCCTGGGTCCCCACCCCAGAGGTTTTGATCACAGGCATACCTTGGAGATATTGCAGATTTGGTTCCAGATCACCACCCCCACCACCAATAAAACTAATTTCACAATAAAGTGATTCAAATGACTCATTTGCTTTCCCAGTGCATATTAAAGTTGTTTACACTCCACTGTAGACTATTAAGTGTTCAATAACAATATGCTAAATGTGGAGGCCGAGAAAAATTAAGGCCATTCCACCTCAAGTTTAGCATTAGCACAAGTACAGCCATCTTAGGCCCCTGTGAATAAGAGCTGAACTTTACAGGAAAAATTGCAGAATGTCCTCAGCAGGGAATCCCATATCAGAAAGACAACAGAGCTCAGAATTGCCCTTAGCAGAGAATCCCACATCAGAAAGACAACAGAGCTCACACCCGTGGCAGAAAGTCCCATATTAGAATGAGAACAGAGCTCAATGCCCTTGAAAACCCCATATCAGAATGTAAACAGAACTTGAGAAATTCCTCCACCCCTTCTGAAAATCCCCTAGACCAGCCCATAAAAAACCCAGCTGTAACCCACTTCAGGGTCCAAGTCCCTGCTCCGCTGTGTCGGGTATACTTGGACCCAAGCTCGAGCTTCTAATAAACCCTCGTGTGCTTGCATCGGTGTCTGCTCCTTGGTGGTTTCTCGGATTCGCAGTCTTGGGCACAACACTAAAAAATGCTAACCATCATCTGAGCTTTCAGTGAGGTGCAACCTTTCTGCAGGTGGAGGGTCTTGCCTCTATGTTGCTGGCTGCTGACTGTGGTCAGGGTGTGGTTGCTGAAGGTGGGGATTACTGCTCTGTAATCCTGGGTAATTTCACTATCAACTTCTCCATCACAACAATGTGGATAATAATACTTATTTGGGGGGATTGTTAGAAGAATTAAAAATGAATGATGTGAATAAATTACTGAGCACAGTACCCGATTTATGGCAGTAATAAGTAGTTTTTCTCCTTAAGATTAACAAATAAAATTGTGATGCATTTTATGGCAGTGAAAATTAGTTACTGTCCTGGATGATCTTACAAATGAACACCAAGCAGATTGCTCAGATCCCGGGAGTGGGCTGAGCGTCTTAACACCATCCTCCGCCCTGTGCCCTAGTCTTCCCTCTCCTCCTCCTCCATCCCACTGACTACCCTGTGAAACAGCCTAAAATCCTGCTGCTTTCTCCCAAGCATGCTTGGAATTTTGAAAAGCCACAATTGCATGTTTATACCCAAAATATAGCCCTTCAGCCAACAACTTGGTATGCTGGACTCTCAATATTTCTTTTTAACCGATATCATTATCTCAATGTGTCAGATAACATCATCAAAGTGATGAATGAAAATGGTTTTTTTTCTTTCTTCTTTTTTTAAAGTATTTTGCAGGGACATCTGGGTGGCTTAGTGGTTGAGCGTCTGCCTTCAGCTCAGGGCATGATTCTGGAGTCCCAGGATTGAGTCCCACATCAGGCTCCCTGCATGGAGCCTGCTTCTCCCTCTGCCTGTGTCTCTGCCTCTCTTTCCATGTCTCTCATGAATAAATAAATAAAATCTTTTTTAAAAAAGGTATTTTAAAATAGAGGGAAAGATGCCATATTACAAAGCCACAATCTTTTAAACTACCTTGCTCATGGATGAATCTTCTCTTGACTTCAGAAGATAGGACTCTATTCTCAAGGTCTATTGTTACTTGTTCTGCATATCATGGATTACAAAAACAACATTATATGATCACCATTTTCAAAACTACTTATTTTCTCAAATCCTTTCTTTTATGTATGTCAGGAGAGAGAAATGCAGAGTCTACATATACAAGCAAGAAGGAACTACATTCATGTAGGCTATCAGGTGGTTTTGCTGAACAGACCACATTTTGTGCCTCAAGTAAATGTTTAGTGTGCCTACCAAATACTAGACGTGCTGAAGATAAAGCAGTGGATAAGACATACTCTCTATTCACAAGACACTTGTAAAATATTTTTGAAGAATAAAGACATAAAAAGATAATTCATGGGGCATCTGGGTGGCACAGTCAGTTGAACCTCCAACTCTTGGTTTCAGCTCAGGTTGTGATCTGAGTGTCATGGGATTGAGCCCCACAGGGGTGGTGTGGGGGTTGCTGAAATTGAAATTCTCTTTCCCTTTTTCTCTGTACTTTCTGTTTATGCTATCTCAAATAAATAAATCTTTTTTAAAAAGATAATTTATAATACAAGATGGTAAACAATTTAATCACCTGGAGAGATAATACCTATAAGAATTCCAGGTGAGGGCAGCCTCGATGGCTCAGCGGTTCAGCGCCGCCTTCAGCCTAGGGCGTGGTCCTAGAGACCCGGGATTGAGTCCCACATCGGGCTCTGCATGGAGCCTGGTTCTCCCTCTGCCTGTGTCTCTGCCTCCCTCTCTCTCTCTCTCTCTCTCTCTCTCTCTCTCCCTCTCTTGAATAAATAAATAAAATCTTTTAAAAAAGAGAGAGAGAGAAAAGAATTCCATGTGAAAGAGAGATCAAGCTGTTTGGTATAGTAAGGAGATCATCAGGGCAGGGAACAGTGCTTGATCTGGACATTAAAGGATGGATGGTCTGGCAACCCACAGGTTGGCTCCAATGTCATTCACCTGTTCCTCATTGCTTTTAGATCTCTGATTGTGTTTGTATAGAAATGTGCCCATTCTGAAAAATAAGTCATGTCTTATGGTAATCCTGCTGTCTTTGCAGTTGATGGATCTAGGGATGGGTTTAGGGTACAGTTTCACTCAAATTCTTGGAAATACTGTTTTGCTGTTTGCCCCACTTACTTATTTGCTTGTATCCCTGTCCTACAAAGATATGAGTCTGAAAGCTGAATCAGCCTTCTAGTGAACATTATAGAGGGCATCACCAAGACAATGAAGGTAGTAGAATACAAGGATGATCAAGTCTGGGTCACTGGTGATGTTGCAGAGCTATTCTGTCAACCCTGGGACTGCTCACCTCCAAATTTTCTGTTATGTGAAATAACTATGCCTTTATTACTTAAAATACTTTAGTTGGCTATTCCATTACTGATACAGGTGGCTCAGGAATTCCAAGAAGAACAGCAAGAGTTATTAGCATGTTTGGGGATGATGAATGGATGAATTTGACTAGGTAAACTAGAGGGCTTGATAAAAGCAATAAACACTGAAATCGAGTGAGAAAAAGCATGAAATTTAGAACCAGATAGATCTGCGATCCAATCCTGGTTTGGTCATTGAAGATCTATGTGACCATACCAAGTTCTCCCACTTTGCATCTGTAAAATGGACATACTTAAGTATACCTTGTAGTAAGTGTTACTGTGTTAAATACATAAATAACAGGTACTCTATAAATGATAACATCATTATTATTAGAAAAAAAATCGAAAAGTTAGATTGAAGCCAAAATATGGAGGGCTTTGACTAAAGGAAACCCTTTACTAATAATGGGGAGTTCTGGAAAGTTTGCATCTTGCAGATGTTATACATAAATACATAAAAGTATATATTTATTTTAAGTATTAATTTTAGCCAGATAAATATGTTTTCACACTGATGGCCTATTTACCTCAGTTCCCAATATGCAATACAAGATGTCCAGCTTTCAATAGAACTGCCAAAATTCACATGCAGAGAAAGAGATATTTGAATAACTATCTATTAAATAAATTTAATCAATAATGAATAACCTTCCAAACAACAGAAAGCACCAGGCTTATATGGTTTTCTGGATATTTTACCAAACATTTTAAAAAGAAATTATACCAAATATCCACAACCCCTTCCAGAAAATATAAGCAGAAGGCATTTTTATTCCCTTATTTCTATGAGGTTGGCATTGTTCTAATACCCAATCCAGATGAAAGGCATTACAAGAAAGAAAAACTATAGACCAATATCTCTCATCAACATAGATACAAAAATCCTCAACAAAATATTAGTAAACCAAATCCAATGATGTATAAAAATTATATACCACAACCAAGTGGCATTTATTGCAAGTATACAAGGTTGGTTCAACAACCTTGAAAAATCAATCAATGTAATCCACCACATCAACAAGCTAAAGAAGAAAAAACATATGATCATATCAATTGATTTTGAAAACGCATTTGACAAAATCCAATACCCATTCATGACAAAAACTCAGCAAAGTAGGAAAAAGAAGAATTACCTCAAGTTGATGGGGAACATCTACAAAACTCTCCATACTTAATGTTGAAAGACTGAATGCCTTCTCCCAGAATTGGAGAACCATAAATATAGTCAACTCATCTTTGACAAAGGAGCAAAGGCAATTCAATAGAGAAAGTCTCAAAAAATAGTTCTGGAATAATTAGATGACCATCTACAAAAAAAAAAAAAAAAAAAAAAAAAGATCCTACCTAGAGACCTTAAACTGTTCACAAAAGTTAACTCAAAATGGATCACAGGCCTTAATGTAAAACACTAAATTATAACATTTCTTGAAGAAAACAAAGAAGAAAAATATGGGTGATCTTGGATTTGGTGGTGAATTTTTAGATATGACACCACAATCCATGAAAGAAATCATTGATAAACTGTACTTTGTTAAAGTTAAAAACTCCTCTAAAAAAGACACTGTTAAGAAAATAAAGAGACAACCCATAATCTGGGAGAAAATATTTGCAAAACACATGTCTGATAAAGGGCATGTATACAAAATATACAAAGCAGTTCAAACCTGTGCAGTTCAAGTCTGTATTATTCAAGGGCAACTGTGATATTATTGTATTATAAATACCTGAAACAGCCTCCCTGAAGGAGGTGGTGGAGAGAAAGGTGGTGACATAAGACACTTAGGAAACAGAATCAGTAAGAATAAAGCAAAAGGGGGCACCTGGGTGGTTTAGTTGGTTAAGCTGCCGACTCTTGATTTCTGTTCAGGTCATGATCTTAGAGTCTAAATTCTTAGACAGAGCCCCACGTCAGACTCCCTCTGCTTGAGGATTTCCCCCCTCTCTCTCTGCCCCTCTCCCTGCTTTGCTCACTCATTCTCTCTCTCTCTCTCTCAAATAAATAAATAAATGTTTTAGAAAAGGAAAGAATAAAGCAAAAGGTACTGTGTAAAAGCAAGGTACGTGGTTAATTGATAAAGTTGTATCCCATGGGGATATGGATTAACAATTCTGATACTGATATACATGTCTCTCCATGGTCTTCCACACAAATGCCCGTAACCCCAAGTCTAATCATGAGGAAAAGGTCAGACAAATCCCAGTTGAAGGACATTGTACAAAATAGCTAAAACTCTTAGAACTCTCAAGGTCTCCTTAACACTACAAATGACCCACACACACCAATCCCCTCCACCAACTAAAATCTGCATATAGCTTTTGACTTCCCCAAAACTTAACTACTAACAGCCTACTGGTGTCCATAAGTCCTACCAATAATATAAACAGCCAATTAACACATATTTTGAAGATTTTATTTACCTCTTTATTTAAGAAAGAGAGAGCATGAGCTGGTGGAGGGGCAGAGGGAGAGGGAGAGGGAAAGAGAATCTCAAGCAGATTCCCTGCTGAGTGCAGAGACTGACTTGGGGCTTGAACTCACCACCCTGAAATCATGACATGAGCCGAAATCCAAAAGTCATACCCTTAACTGACTGACCTACCCAGGTGCCGCAACACATATTTTTACACTGTATTCTTACAATAAAGTAAGCTGGAGGAAAAAAATGTTAAGAAAACGGTAAGGAGGAGGGAAGCTTGCATGGCTTAGGCAGTAGAGTGTGCAACTCTTGATTTTCTTCACTTAATGCTGTTTGGAAGCACAGCAATAGGCCTCTCTCAGAGTCTCCATCCCAAATCAACAAAAAGCTAGGGTCTAAGAACCGGAAGTCAGCCAGTCATAGAGAAATAAGGTTGGGAGTTGAAATGCACAATTTAAAGTATTAACATAATCAACAGAAATATCACAAAAAGCATAACCAAGAAAACTGGAGAGAGATTAAATGAAACATAATGTGAGTTAACTACTTGCCCTCTCAGAGAAGGCAATCAAGCACTATGTAAGGTAGTGCTTACCTTATACTTAAAAGGGAATACTTCTAGAGAGTAGACCTGAGTTTGGAAAGAGAGAACTTTTATTTTTCACATAGTAGCTGCCTGCAGTTAGCTGCTAGATGGGGATAATGGAGTTGCTGTGACAACTGGCTGAAATAATGTGCTGAAGGCAGTTCACCCAGAGTGTGGCATGTGGTGCGTGCTCAGTAAATCCCAGACATGACTGTCATTGTAGGGTTTCCAGAAATGTATGCTACAGGAGGAGGTAATGGGGCCCCAGATTCCATAGGGCCCTTAATTCACAAGCACAAAGTAACTTAAAAAGTGCAGGAAACAACTTTATGGCTCAACAGAGTACATCACTTCACTTTTAGTACTCTATATAAGGTAGAGCACGTTATAATTCTACAACCCAATGTGAAGCAAGAGTTGGCTGGGGTCAGCATCAATGTCAGATACTTTTACAGACAACAGACTCCAGTCTCACATTTACCTGCATGATTGAAAACAAATGATGCCTGACAAATGCTTAATTATGTCTGGATTTTATATTAGAACAATGTCAGCATCATGCAAAATAGATTTTGATGAATAACTTGGCCACGGTGAACCTTTTAAAAGAAAAATACTGGCTTTGATGATCTGAGATTTTCAGATTATGAGGTCATTAATCATGGCAAGTGTTATGTCTCATTTCTGCCAGAGAGTTATTTTATACCCTTAGGGCTTAGGGCTATAGCATGTTTATTAGACTGAAGTTAAAAAAGAAAATGATTTCTGCTCAGAGCTATTCAAATTTTATTAAAAATAATTTCTAAACCAGCAATCATTTTTCCTTCTCTTTATTAAATACAAGAAAGAGTAGGCTTAAAAAAAACCCTGCCAGGCTGTCCTGCACATTTTCCGTGTTCTAATATAGAGACAGCAACACCCACTGATAAAGAATCTTTCTCTTTGGTGAGATTGCTAGCGAAGATGTGTGTGTCTTTTGTGATTCTGAACTCCAAGTGAACCCACACAAGCTTCAGGTGGAATCATTCCATGGCACTGCGTGTGTTTTTGAACTGTTTTAACCCTCATGGTGTTGCGTATACACTTCGACCACATTGTAAGAGAAAGTTCTAAAGTTTCTAGAACCCATGGGAGCTCATTTGGAATCACCCCAGCTAATAAATACAGTTGGTGGGGGAACACAGGGCTAGCTGAGGACAAAGCACTAGCTTGGGGCAGCACATTGACAAGTCCTTGAAACAGGCAGAGGGACATTCCTCTCTGGATTCAACTGCCTCAATGTTCATACTCTGCTAAGGGCAGAAGGCAATCTTAGCTCAACCCCCAGGATCCTGTAAGTCTACTTTAGCATATAAAAATTCCTTTAGAAATGTCCTTTATCTCTAAACCCCCAAGATACATGCTGACAATCATCCTCCAAGCACATGGCCCACCAATATACATTTGAAGGGTCTCATGACTCAGGTTTTATTAGATGGTAATAAGTGACCTTTTCCCAACAATAGCCACCAGCCTCAAGGTCCCTGAAAACTTGCTTCCAAAATTCCTTATAGAGTGCGCTATCCTCAAACCCCTCCCAACTCGCAGGGATATAATCAACCACCCCTCACAGCTCTGGGGCAGCAGCTCTTCCAGCCCATGGGTCCTGTCCCTGGGCTTTAATAAAACCACCATTTTGCACCAAAGACATCTCAAGAATTCTTTCTTGGTCGTAGTCTCTGGACCTCACCTATATTCCAAAACTTCATCACAATGAGCATACATTTTACCGGAAGTTGCCCTTAATCCTGCAATAGGACCAAGTGGCAGAGGCAACAGGGAGAAGAATGAATGTCAGAAAGAAGCAAGTTTAACAGAAGCTTGGAATGGCTCAAGAATTAGAGGTACCAGCTACCTCTAGGATGGGGGTACAGCATGGTTGAGCATTGGCAAAGAGGAAATTACCCTCCTGGATCCTCTTGTCTCTTCCTGTGGCCCACTAAAAGCCAGAAGAAGCTCACTTTTTCGAAGGATTGCATCAGAGAGGGCCTGTCCTGAGGCCTCCCCACTGAGGGCAGCAGTGGGGAGTCCTACTGAAAACAGAAGTATTAAATGACAGGTTCTATATTGAAAAGGGAGTCTGACACCCTCCTCCCCTAGCTTAGCTTCCAAATCACCGGCAGCCAGGATGGTTCTCTGAGGAGAAAACTCATTAACGTAAAAGACCCTCAGGGAGTAACAACTGAATGTCAGCCAGTAAAACAAGAGGACCTTCCCCTGAGGCCTGTCAGTTGACAAAAGCCCAGCCATGCAGACAGATTTCCAACTGCCTTATGGAGCTCCTCCACTAAACCGAAAAGACAGACAAGGATCAGATAGTTGAGAGGTGGTTCTCCATGAAAGACAGAGCCCAGAATAAACTGACGAAATCAACTTGAAAGAAACAGACAATGCAGGGAGTAAAGGAATACATAGAAACTCTAGAATTAAGATTCTCACTAAAGTAAGAGAAGATCCTGTGCTCATGAAGTGAGAAGAGAATATTATTTAAAAAAAAAAAAAACATTCGGAGAACAAGAAAGCACTCTACGAAATTTAAAATGATGGCAGATACTATAAAATTAAGCAGAAAAGTTGATAGATAAAATTGAGGACAATTCTCAGAAACCGGATCAAAAAGGGAAAGAGATGAGAAACAGGAGAGAAAGAATAAGAAAATCAGAAGATCTGCCAAGATCCCACAGGAGTTCTAGAAACCAGAAGACATAAAATGCAGGGGATGATATTATATTAAAAACCATTCAAAAAATAAATAAAAAAAATAAAAAATAAAAACCATTCAAGAGCATTTCTAGAACCAAAGAAATGAATTTCCATATGGAAAGGGCCTACTGAACACCCAGCATAATATACGGAAAGAAGCTGTGTAACAGTCGTTCACTGTGAAATTTCAGAACAATGTGGACTAAAAGAAGATCCTAACAGTTTCCACAACAGAAATAAAGATCACAAAGACTCAAAGATTAGAATGCTATAGAACTTCTCCACAGCAAACTGGGGATTGCAAAGAGCAGAAGCAATGAGGGAGAATGGGTTGTTTCTTTCTTTCTTTCTTTTTTTTAACTTAAATTCAAGTTAGTTAACATATAGTGTAGTATTGGTTTCAAGAGTAGAATTCAATGATTCATCACTTATATAACACCCAGCGCTCATCCCAACAGGTGTTGTCCTTCATGCCCATCCCCCAACTAGTCCATCCTCCATTCACCTCCCCTCCAGCAACCCTCTTAACTATAGAGTTTGTTCTCTTAACTATAGTCTCTTGTGGTTTGCCTCTCTCTTTCTGTTTTTATCTTACTTTATTTTGAGAGAAAAATGATTTCCAAACAAGTTGTGAATTAAGCCTATGGCTAGAATAAAGATATTTTCAAACACACAAGGTCTTGAGATTTTTACCTCTTAAGCCTCTTTTTTTCCTCCTGCAAGCTGCTGGAGAATGTGCTCCCCCACCCCCCAAAATAAATAAACCAAGAAAAAGATGGCATGCAATTCAGAAAGAGAGAATTCCCTGGATGAAAGAAAGTCCCTGTAGGCCAGCTGGGCAGAAAACAACCCATCCAGATTGCATGGAAACAATGAAGGGCTCCAGGAGGGCAAATTGGCAGATTACCCGCCATGTTTGATGGGAAGGAAAGGTCTTTCCTGAGTCAGAGACTCTCCGGATGATTCAGTTGTAAGTTCAGAGAAATTGACGTAAATTTTTAAATGAAGCAACTAACTCAAGGAAAATTGAAATAAGAAAATTAAAATAAGAAAGAAAATGGTGGTGGTTGACAGGGTCTGAGGGGTGGAGGAAACAGGGAGTTGGTGTTCAATGGGCATAAAGTTCCTCTCTTATGAGGATGAATTCATACAGGATGAATAAGTGCTAGACATGGGGCCCATAGCTTACAGTTCAGTATCGTTATGAATAGATTCACCTCCATTCAAGTATGGAGGTGACTGACATGCTGGTTACCTGGAGTGTGGGGATGGTTTTCACAGGTATAGCCACATCTCCAACCTCATCAAATTGCATACATTAAATATGTCCCAGGGTTTTTGTATATCATTTATACTGCAAGAAAAGCTGTTTAAAAAATGTATTCACAATACTAGAACTTCAGCTATAATACTACAGTCATTCACAATCTAAGCACTGAATATTTATTTTACCAAGACTTGTGATAGAACTACACTGAGATGTAAAGAGTGAAAGAGTGTGTGTGTGTGTGTTTAGTGTGTGGTGGAAGGCAGACAATAAAAATGGAAATCCTCACTTTCCACAACAGAAAATAATGAGTAAAATTGAAAAAAATAAGGGATTATTATATAAGCACAATTTTCAGAAATATGCAAGTAAAGATTTAAGACAGATTTTAGAGATTGCACATTGAGGACCAGGACAGATAGGTCAGGGGCACCTGTTTCTCATTATATGACCTTATACATTTAGCTTTTGATAGCATGAACATGTTTACCTTCAATAAAAATGTTACTTTTTAAAAAAGTTATCAGTCCTTTCGAGATAACAGTTTCATTACAGTTATAGTGGTAAAAGCCAATTGTGCACAATTTGATGTGAGCTACAGGATGATGGGTGGTGAGGACGTTGGGGATAGGGCAGGGGGAAGAGAACCAATCATGGGAGTTGAGGCCCAGGCACTGCAGGACCGGGGCACCAGAAGAGCATCTCCCTGGATGTGAGAATGAGTCCAGATACTGAGGATGTCAGACTATAGAGCATCCTTCTACACCATACCTCAAAAACTATTGGAACTTCCAGGTAAGGGTGGAAATGAGGGTGGTGCATATTTACAAAGACTGTCTCCATGGCCTATCTTCTTCTTTTTTTTTTTTTCAGAATTTATTTGAGAGAGAGAGTGCATAAGCAGGGAAAGGGGCAGGGGAAGAGGGAGAAGCAGGCTTCCCACTGAGCAGAGATCCTGATGCAGGGCTCGATCCCAGGACCCTGGGATCATGACCTGAGCTGAATGAAGGCAGACACCTAACCGACTGAGCCACCCACGCACCCCTCCATGGCCTATCTTTAATCAGGCTCCTCTGAGCCATCTGTTCAATTCTGCCTCACTTGGGATTTCCTCTCATCCCAATGAGGAATGGAGTCTTTGTAGAATCCATTTTGAGCAAGAGAAATCACCTACCCTTGGTGTCTTTTTTTTTTTTTTTTAAGATTTTACTCATTTATTAATGAGAGACATAGAGAGAGAGAGGCAGAGACACAGGCAGAGGGAGAAGCAGGCTCCACACAGGGAGCCCAACGTGGGACTCGATCCTGGGTCTCCAGGATCACGCCCTGGGCTCAAGGCGGCGCTAAACCAGTGAGCCACCGGGGCTGCCCTACCCTTGGTGTCTGACCAGCCTTAATATCTTATTACTCTGGTCTACCTTCAGCAAGAATTATTTTGAGTGGGCCCAACAAGAATCCCCCTTACCCCTGAAGTCTCCTCTTAGTAATTTTCTATCGTCTGACCACCATCCTACTCCTTGGATATAAATCCCCTCTTGTCTTCGTGTAGCCAGGGTTGAGTCCAATGTCTTCCCCCCAGTACAAGACCCCATTCAGTGGGTCCTTCACCCACCTCGTGGCTTCCCTTGCTTTACCATGCTTGAATACATGTCATTTTTTTTCCTTAACAGAAAAATATTTTTTCCTAAAGAATAAGGAAAGAAAAGATCAATGTGAGAGCTTGCAGATCCTGATGATTTATCACACATAAAGAGGTATGGACCTCTTACCTTAATACCCTCTTCCTTTTCCTAAGAATCACAGCTACCTGCTTCTGTGTGATAAAGCTCTCAGTATTTGTTTTATGGATAAGTTGGCCATACTCACTCCACTGGTTTGATCTTTCTTCTCCAGAACAAAGAAGGATGTTGAATGATTCTGATGATCATCTCATATCTTCATTACAAATTTTTGCAGCGAGATATAACTTCTAGGAACAAAATAATCTCTGTCCAGCTACATATTTTGTTGTCCATATGGAAAAAATAAGTTGACCAGTATTGACTATTGGAAAGTGGAGGATAAAAAGCAAACTCGGGGGGATCCCTGGGTGGCTCAGCAGTTTGGTGCCTGCCTTTGGCCCAGGGTGCAATCCTGGAGTCCCGGGATTGGGTCCCACGTTGGGCTCCCGGCATGGAGCCTGCTTCTCCCTCTGCCTGTGTCTCTGCTTCTCTCTCTCTATCATGAATGAATAAATAAATAAATATTTAAAAAAATCTATATAAAAAAAAAAAGCAAACTCGGATCTCAAACATCTTGCTTGGAACTTGGCTCCAGCACTTGTCATGTGACTCCTTCAATCGCTTTTCAGGGTGTAGGCTTTACTGTCTGTAAAATAAGGCGGTTGGACTATGATGTCTAAAATCTTCCCAGCCCTAACATTCAACGATCAAAAATTTAAATCTGGTACATGTCTTTCAAAATTTGGAACATTGGGTTCCATTCTTTGAGAATTAACTGTGGAAGTTTCATAGACTCAAAAAATAGCCAGTGGTTCATAATTCTGCTGGAGACTTCCTTCTGCACATATTTAGATATTTTCCCAGTGTAATGTAAAGACTGATGCTGACACAGGGCATAGAGCCATAGTTTCAATGTGTCATCCCATAAAACTCTGATAAGAATATAAATTGCTTAATTTGGAAACAAGTGGTATTATCAACATTTTACTGTCTCTGCTACTGGAAGCCTGTTCCTTTCCTCCTTTGCATTTTGGCATTCTACTTGGATGTACTGCCAAATTGTGACTTTCTTCTCGACTGTCTTTTTAATTCACACACTGGTTCAGTGATTTACATCTGCAGTCAGATTCCATATGACTGTTTTATCAATTCTCTAGTGAAAATTTCATAAAATGTGCCCCCACAGAACACTAATTCCATGAAATATTAATAGATGTTTGAGAAAAAGTTTGATGGTTTCTTAAGTTAGAGAAAACATTGGACTAAACCACTAAATAGGTTTCTTTAACTATCTTACAGGCCTTCAGTGAGGATCTTTGAGAGGAAGCCAGAGTTTGCACAGTTACTGAAACATACTCAGCCATGAAGCCCTCTCTTCTTGAGCCATCTACTTGGACATGTTCCATGTCATGTATTTTGGAATGACCTGCTTTAATATGATACTCCTTCCAGATACTGTGATTGTCTTTATATTTTTTTCACTGAAGCATGACATGCATGGACTCTGTCAAAGAGTCAAGGAATATTTGTATTCTATGCATAATAGGTAGTCAATGCTATGGGTTAAATAATGAATCTAGGGGATCCCTGGGTGGCGCAGCGGTTTGGCGCCTGCCTTTGGCCCAGGGCGCGATCCTGGAGACCCGGGATCGAATCCCACGTCGGGCTCCCGGTGCATGGAGCCTGCTTCTCCCTCTGCCTGTGTCTCTGCCTCTCTCTCTCTCTCTCTGTGGCTATCATAAATAAATAAAAATTAAAAAAAAAATAATGAATCTAAGTGTTTGATCAAAAAACCTGACAAAGTTCAAGTTCCCACTTGGAACAGAAAGGTATAGGTAAGGAAGAGGACTAAGTAATGGCAGTGTGGTCCTCCTCCTTGGCTCCAAGAACAGAAGTTAGTATTTTTGGCCTTCTGGTGCCATTTTACTCTACCCTCCACTCCAACACCAGAAAAACCCACAAAATTACAGTACATTTTGCTCCTTTTCAACTGGTGGTTAGAGTTTCTCAAATTATAGGCTGGAAATAGTTCTATAATATTAAAAGCTGTAACCAAAGATAAAACTTGTAATAACAACAAATTTAACCATAGAAATACATCATTCTAGCTGGAACATCTTGAAAAAAACCACACTAAATGGAAGCAGTGTCAACAACCTGTCCATCGTGTAGCTTGGGATGTTCTCAGTTGCTTATTAATGGTGAATGCTATAAAGGAGGAAATAATTACCCCCAAGACAAGCAGCTGAATCCATTATTCTAGTAGTCAGATACGTAGTTTGTTAGAGGTCACAAAAATATTTTGAAATGGTTCCTAAATGGATAATTACCAATAGGCAAAAGACTAATGTGGTACTCCTTTACAAATCTGTTTCGTAAAATGTGAAGACTTGGGATGTGTAGTGTGTGTGTCCACAAGCACATGCGCACATGAGGAGGTGTGAAGGAGGGGGACAATGAGGAGCACTAGGTTCTTCCATAAGTGGCATTAAAGAAATCAAAGAAAATAAGAAAGAAGGAAGAGTGCAGGAGGTTTTGGCTCAGGACATAACAAAAACAGATGTTCATTTGTTGACTCGAGATGTTAATTTAGCATAAAAATAACATTTCATAGCTAAAGTGTCCTCTTAATCCAATTAAAATTCCATGTTAGGAGAGAAGTTTTCTTATCTATAGATATGGAACAATAAAAAGCTTAATTTATTCTAAAGTATAGAGAAGGAATTTGAGATGAAGCCAGCTCTCAGAATTACCTTACTGTATAGTCCAGTACACATTTATTAGCCAGGGTAATTTATGACTGGCTCAAGCAAATTGGAATTGTATTGGCAAGGATTAAGGGGAGATGTTAAGTTTAGAATCATGCAGCATACATTTTAAGAATAATGCTTATTAAAAACTTTACAAATATATCTAAAGACTACAGAATTTATTATGTGAGCTGACATAATAAAGAAGCTCTGCACACATCCCACTTACTACTCAAGGGACTGGAAAATCTAAAAATGGGAGGGTGCATACAGAAAAGTTCTAGACTATTATCACAACTAGGAAAATACAGTGAGCTTTATGGAGAATCCACTGCCTGGAAAGGATTTTAAGAAGGGTGAAGATGGTCAGATAATAAACAAGTGGTTATTGTGGTGAAACAGGAGGACTCTGAAGATAAACTGAGGAGTGCACTAATTGCTAGAAAAACAAGAGAATAGAGCTATCTGAAGTGAAGTGCTCAAGAAGATCTGACAAAGACTGAGGCAAAGGAATTTGGAGGCTTGAGGGAAATGATAAATAGTCCCAACATGACTAGAAATAACGAGAGTTGATTAAGTAACTTAAGCCAGAGAGTCATAATGTGTTTCTGGTGGATAAATATCCAAGTAGTATTTCAAAGGTTTGAGGCTCATCAAGTACATTATTTACAAGTTTCACAAAATGTTACTTCACAGAAGATTTGGGTTTCTTTTTTCTCCGAGATTATAGAAAGTATCTCAGGAGAGGGGCACCTGGGTGGCTCAGTCAGTTAAGCATCCAAATCTTCGTCTTGGCTCAGTTCATGATCTCAGAGTTGTGAGAGCCAACCCCAACTTTGGGCTCTGCACTCAGAGAGGAGTCTGCTTGAGACTCTTTCTCCCTCCCTCACCCTCTCACTCTACTCCTCCCCTTGCTCATGCTCTCTTTCTCAAGTACACAAAATCTTCAAAAATTTTTTAAATGAAAGTATCTCAAGACTGATTAAAGATTGTTATCCATTTCAGTTTATTCATTCAATAACTGAATGACTCTAATGATGCATTACAACCCTAAGATTCACTGAAGCTTTAGACAGGTATAGGCTCCTATGAGTCTATGTCCTCCACAGCATTCCTGCCAACACGTAACTGGACCACCCTCTCTTGAAATCCTCCAGGGAAAGAGAAGTTAGTTCTCACAGAATAACACATTCCAAATCTTTGGGAAATGAAATAACCAATTCAAGCAAGGATCATCACTGGATGCTAAGGACCTGCTAAGGACCATCAGGTAGAAATTATCAAGGAAGATGACATTTGCATGGTGCCCAAATATCCCCCCACAGATGACTGGGGAAATGAGATGCCTGGGTGTCACCACCTTAATTGAGTGATGAAACAGCACTTCGTATTGTGGAGCGGACTTTCAATCATGCCCCCCATGTGATGCAATACCAAGTATGCAGCACCATTTAGAAAAATTCTTGCCCCAAATCTGAATGCAATCAAAATCGTCTAATTTTGGGATACTTGGGTGGCTCAGTGGTTGAGAGTCTGCTTCAGCTCAGGTCATGATCCTGGAGTCCTGGGATCAAGTCTCATATCAGGCTACCAGTGGGGAGCCTGCTTCCCCCTCTGCCTATGTCTCTGTCTCACTGTTTCTCATGAGTAAATAAAATCTTCAAAAAAAAAAAATCCTCTAACTTCCAGTTTACAGGAAATACAAGTGATAGAAGAAGAAATTCTATTTCCTCACCACCATGAGGAAAAAAAACATCCAGAATGTGAGATATTGTTCAAGATAACAGGCCTTCTTTCTTCAAGCAGTCAATGTCACAGGGAAAACAGAGCAGGGGAACTGTTCCAGAATAAAAGAGAACAAAATACATAATAACCAAATGCAACACATGAATCTTGATTAGCACCTGCCTTGTGTTTTGTGCTTCAAGCTATAAAAGATATTTGGGAATAGAAAAATTTATTGAGACTGCATATTAAATAATTAGAAAGTTTTTCAATTGTCTTAGATATAATAATGATATTTTAGTCAAATTAGAGGAAGTCTCTTATTTTTGGGGGGAGAGAAAAAACAAATATGGCAAAAGGTTAAGTGCTGACTCTAAGTGGTGAGCGTACCAGTGACAATTACACAATTCTCTGAACTATTTCTTCACGAGAAAAGCTTGATAAGCCTTTTTTTCAATAAAGTAATCTTCATCTGCTTCCACTTGTATTCATCTAATCATCCTAATTCCACCTGCTTCCTCTTGGCCTTTGTGAGCACACATCCTCCAGTGTTTGTTGTTCTCTTTCCTGGGGCTCTGGCTATACCAATGCAGTCCCTTTGCTGGCTCCTCTACTGATCAAAGTTAGAACTTCACAGAGCTCAACCTTGACCCTCTCCTCTCTCCTGCTCTTCACTTCTCTACTTCCTTGGCTTCTGTTTGCTGCTAGAACACCAAAGACTCTCAAATGTATGTCTTCTGGCTAGACTGCTGATCTGAGGTAAATGGATCTGAATGCTGGTGGGAAAAAGAAAAACAATAACAAGAAAAAAAAAAGCTTTCTTACCTAAAGCACTGAATTTCATGGGAAAACGAAGATCTGAAATGACCTACTAAGTCAGAGCATGTTCTCCTCTTATAAAATCCCCACAGTCTCAGTTTGAAGGGAAAATGTTAATGTGGTGCAAATCTAATAAACTCCTGCCCAATTAAAAATGCTTGTAGAAAAAAGATGCTTGTAGAGTGATTGTTCCAAGTAATTGAAGGTTTTTGTTAAATCAAGTTTCGACCACTTCTAAAAATACATTACCACATAGCTCTACATCGTATACACAATGTGCAGGGCATAATTTATGATTTTTTTTTATTCCTAAATTTAAAGCACCTTCATGTCAAAAACCATAAATATCTGTATACTGAGTGTACTTGAGATTTGGGTTATACCAAAAATTTACATGACATAAGCAACTGAGTTGAATCTGTATTGCCTCCAGACTCACTTGGAATTTACAAATTTAACATCCGACTATCCACCTATTTCTTTTAAAAAAAAATCTCTTTCACACAAAAGTAAACCTGTCAGGGTAGACCCAATACTAAGCATCTAGTTCCCTACAGAAGAGTGAGACTTCATAAATCATTTGAGGCCGAGAAGTAAACATCTAATGGGCAGAGATGTGGAAAATACATCCAACTCAAGCTTCAAGAGCCAATGCTGCAACTTTTTAAGAGATCTTACCTGTCACCAAGCCTCCTATTGGTTTTAAAGAAAGCTCTGGAATAATATGTGGTTTTCTGTGGTGTTTCTAAGGAATTAAGGCAAGTATCTGCTTTTTGCCAAGAAGAGTGAAAAACAGAACAAGCCTCAAAAAAAAGTAGAAACACAGAGAACTGTAGTTGGCCCTCATTACACTCAGGTTAACTCTTTTTCACACCTGAACTCCAGAACTCACAGAGGTGGCTCTTATACTGTGGTATCAGTTTCTCTATCAATACAGGGTTCCTTTGGCATCTGTGTCTACCTGGATGACATATTAGAGCATTTCTTCTAAGCCAGGGTGTCTGTTTACAACCAGGCACATGCTCATCACTTGTGGGTCTCTCGGCAGGGAAGCATGACTCCTCTAAGTTATGACTAGTGCAGGTAATGCCTTTCCTTAACCAGATTCTTTGCTCATTTATGTGAAGATTTCAGAAGTGAATGAAAACCATTACTCTTGATTAATGTGTGGTACCAATTCACTAATTATCATCAATATGTAACCAGTACATACTTCTAAGTGATTTCTGCTTTGCCTCACAACGGTCATATTTAAAGATCAGGTAATTATAAAAATTTGCCCAGATCACAGAAGGTTAGTGATTCCCCAACTAAGATGGACACTGTTTTGCTGAATGGCTAGGCAGATTCTAGAAAATAAATCAAACAAATTTAAACCAAAAAAAAATGTATTTATCAAGATAAAGACAATGGTTTTTTTTCATCTTCCCAAATTCCCTCCCCTGTTTTGTTTTTTTAAGTGTAAAGCCTTTCAGAGGTGGCACCAGTTAGATCAGAAAGTTCTGAAATCTTCATCCATGTGAAAGAGGTACTTCATTGGTGTTTCTGAAAGCTCAGGTTTCCAATTAGCTAATATTAACAGAAGTCCAAAGAAATAACTGAATCTTAACCAATGAGTCAGAGAAATCAAACTTCTGGTATCGAAACAATAACAATTTAATGGACAAAATATTATCACAGTGAATAAAATAGTGAATGAAGCATTGTCCTGTTTTCATTCAACAGCATTAAGAGTTTTTTGTTGTCTTACATTTAAAACTCTTTAAAAACAAATTAATTTACTGGCAACTAAAAAAAAAAAAATCACAATTTACAAAGAAACACAAATTTAGCACTGCAGACATTATACAAATAAGCAAAATACACAGTACCCACACCCAGAGCTTTCTAGAAACCTCATCATATAACTCACCAATTTATTTGATGTTACATGTCAGACAAAATGAACATTTTGTAAAAACCTTATAAATATATAAATCCAAATCACAAAACACCTCCTAAACATTTTGTTTACTCTAAGTACAATGGATTTTTGGAAACTGCATTCACAATGCTATCTAACCTAGATTTTATGAAATTATAAATGTCTTTATCTATAACTTGGGGCTTAAATTCATTGGACCACACCCCACATATGCTTTCTCATCATACTCACCATGGGTGTATATATTCTCAAAGTCAGTAGTTACGCGATTAAAATCAAACTACTAATCTAAAAATAAGTGTCAATTCTTCCTGAATAAGGAAATCCAACTGGTCCACTGCAACCATGTCACACAACAAATGTTTCATCACAAACAAGTGGAAGTCATCTTAGTATTGCCCTTTCCTAAGAGTAATAAATATTTTAATGTTAATCGTCAGTAATGGGTCTTAGAAACTGAAACGCTTTTTTTTTTTTGGCCCAGTTTCTGTGGACATTCTATTCCCTCAAACCTAAAATCTGCTAAACAATTTCTTCTCATAAATATATACATTCAACTTCCCCTGCATCACGAAAAGAAGTTCATTAACTCAAGTCACATAGTTTATGCTTTTATTTGAAATAAATTATGTAAGAACATGAATCCATTCTAAAATGGACTTTAAAGCAAGAGGCACAGCAACACATCACGTTGCTCTCTGCACCTGCATTTTACTGCCCTGGAGGGTCCTCTCCAGCAGGCATTGGCGCTGTGTGTCTCTTGCCCATCTCTCTCTCTGGCTTACTGCAACCTCGTTTTGCACATAAGCCTAAACCATTGTGTTTTGGTCCAACTCAGTACAGTACAGCAAAAATACTTCAAACGGCGAGCCAGAACATCCCAATAATTGTTTCTGGGTTTCCACGGCCACAATTCACCCCAAACTGTTATAGGATTAGGTTAAACAAGTCCATCATAGAATCTGAAATACAGTGGGGGAAAGAATCCTCGTGTGCTTCCAACAACTAACTGAAGTGGAACCGCATTCAGGGTAAGGCGTGGGACTCGTTGAACAATGTGGTTAACAAAACTCAGTTGAAATGTTTCAGGGCAAGACTCAAGATTTATTTCCGTGAACAGTAACTGCTCTGTGAGAATTTCAGAGAAGATGGAGGAGAGAGGAAAATAAATATGGAGAAGATGGCTTCAAAGACAGGTGGCCATATTCTATCATGACATTTGCTTCCATGCAAATTCCACTCTCTAGTAATGTGGCAAAATGGGTATTTAATGGAAACCACACAAGGGCAGGAGGCGGTTTCCTCTTGGTGAAGGAGTATGTGCAGAGGGAAGAAGCACCTCACTGGAGCAGCAGACCACAGACAGTGGCATTAACTTGAGAACACATGAAGAGGACTCCAGGAAATATCAACAATGGAGGGGTGTGGGAGGGCTGTGAGGGGGTTGTGGAAGGGGGATGCGGGAGGGGTGGGAGGAGGATATGGGAGGAGTGTGAAGAAGAATTGTGTGGGAGGGGGATGCGGGAGGGGTGTTGGAAGGGGATATAGGAGGGGGCGTGGGGTGGGGGAAGTCACACTTTTCAAGTGGATGTGTCTTGGAACAGCTTTCCTCTCGTGTCCACCATCCATCATAGATTCCCGAGGATTAAGAGAGGAGTTAGTTCATCCCTGACGTTCCACAAAGCCCCAACTACTGCCTAACACACTGCACCTCTGGTGCTTGTCTAGCAGGGCTGAGTGAAATCCCACCCTTTCTGTGGGAAGACTCACAAGAAGATCTTTATGAAGGCTTACCTTAAACATTTTTGTGTCTCTAACACCTAAGTAGAAATGAACATTTTGATGTCCAGCACACAGGAAAACCAACTGAGTCAAAATTTTTATAGAAAACAGACCACAAACATTTGGCCAGTGGCTTGTTAACATCACAGACACTAATCAGAGAGAATATAAAATAAATAAACGATAAATTACCTAACTTTAAAGATGGCAATGTGTGTCAAATTTCTTAGTCTGCATATTGATTAAGAAGAAGGTGCCATACAGTCTAGAAATTCATGACAAACGCACTGGCAAAAACCATACACCATGAGAATAACAAGGCTCGAAGGGACGAGGCTGACAAAGACAACCCCAAGGGTGACCTTCTTAGACACCAGTAAGTAGATGCCTAAAGGTAAGGAGCTGAAGTAGAGCAAACCTAGCAGCCAAACCAACACGCGGATAGACGTCTGAAAGAGCAGGGATGTGCAATTCCACACAGTCCAGTTGTGTGACACAGTGGTAACAGAGTCGAAGCTTGCGGGCCTGTAAAATTCTACCACAGGAGTGGAGCTCAGAGATGGGGAGCTCTCTCGCTGTACCTCCATGATGGTTATGACCAGGCAGTTGGAGGAAGCATGTGAAGGACTTACGAGAGATGCCAGCCTCTTGGGAGTCAACAGCAGCTCAGTAGGGTTCTCTGGCAGGCACTTCTTGCCTCTGCCTCCACAAGTCAAGTTTACCAGGATGTTGTTGTCGTCCGGCAGGCTGCTGACTTCATCATCTGGCAGGCATGTCTCGAACCTGCAGAAAGGACAGACGATGACGCCTTGTGGGGAGTCCCCAAAGTCTATGATCTTGTAGAGGCATTTGGCACAAACCCGATGACAACACTCCAGCACTTTGGGTTTCCTCTGCTTCAGGTTGTACCGATTATAACAGATCTTACACTCGAGCTCGTCAGAGACCTGAGCCTCTGCTGTGTCTTCTGGAGGCTGACTGGCCATCTTGAACCGTGCGTACTACCTCCAGCTAGAGGCCACTCGCTGACAACAGTGTCGATTAAGGCGTCCCTCTGAACATCACCTCATCCGAATCAGGCGGTGATGCAAAAAGGCAGGGCATGTAGCAACAGAAACCAGGAATCTTCCAGGCATTTTCAGCTTCTACATTCACTCTGTCGCAAACACACATTTACAAAGGCCACATGAGAGGTCTGCAAAGGAAAAAAGAGATTCTAATATAGTGAACAGTTCACTGCAGAGCACTTCATGGAATGTTCTGAGCTTCAGTGGGTAGAAGCAATAGGTTTCAAGGTTAGAGCCCCAAAACAGGAAAGTGCTTAGCTTTCTCAGGCTATACATACAATAGTACAGGAGGAATGAAGACTCCTATCGGTGTAAACACATTCTCACACACCATCAAGGAGTATGATGAGATAAGGAGATTTTTCTCTATGAAACCTGTAGAAGTTCTGGCCTCTTTGAAAACAGAACGGGACACGTATTGGAAGTAGATAAATTTGTAATCAAATTCTACTCAATATAGGCTGATTATTTCAGATTATCAATAGTGTAAATGCCAGTTATCTAAATACCCTTACTAGTGCCTAGGGATACACAAAAGAAGGAAAATCTCAAGGATAAATTCCCTCAAGGAAGAATGAAGCCAATGATACCTGACAGCAAGTCTCTCAATGAAGAGAAGTAAACACACACAACACGTGCATAGTAACATTCCCAAGCATGAAGAATTGTGTGCAGGTGGCTATCAGGAAGAAGTACTCCATGTTCACCCACTCGCCAACTTCACATCATGTAAACTCTTTCTGTAGTGAACAGAAAGCATAAGACAGCCCACAGGACTTCCTGCTGGCCCTCAGGTGCTTGTCACTGGCTTTAGCCAAAAAGGTCAGGGTTGATTCCATGTGTATGGTCAGTTCCCAATTATTAGCACCAATGAAGGGGGCAGCAGTATGGGATATCTTCATAACATCTGTATATGGCTTTGACATAGGTGACTTTTTTAGTAATAGATTTGTCTTAAATGATGTTTTGCTTGGGGAAATGTCAACATGTATTTGAGTTTCTTTTTTTTTTTTTAAGATTGTATTTATTTATTCATGAGAGATACAGAGAGAGAAGCAGAGACACAGGCAGAGGGAGAAGCAGGCTTCCTGTAGGGAGCCCGTTGTGGGACTCAATCCCAGGACCCCAGGATCATGCCCTGAGCTGAAGGTAGATGCTCAACCACTGAGCCACTCAGGTGTCCCTGTATTTGAATTTCTGAGCACCCCCACACACACTGTAGTAAGGCTGCCACAATAGTTCTAAGAGGTAGAGAACAGCTATGCTGGAATTAACTTTGCTATGGGTCATCCTGCTTAACAGGAAAGAGGTGGTGGGTGGCTCAACTTGAATTTATTTGAAATTATGAGTAGTTGGCTGTGAATACATAATACCTTCCTTTTTGTCACTTCAGCTAATTTTTTAATTGACTTCATGTAATATAAGAATGCATAATAGGTATCAACTGCAAGACATTCTTGATGGGAAAAGGAGGTCAATCAATAAATAGAATCTCTCTTGTCAACAAAAACACGTAGATAGGATTTAAAAAAAAAGTTTATTGTATTTGAATGTATGTATTTCAGAACTACTATCATAAGCCGATTTCTGTATATTCACTCTTACACACATACAGACACAGACACCAACTCTTCTATGCCTTTCCCTTCTATGTGCCCTTAATTTTTCTTTACTCCTGAACCTGTTCATGAAACATGTGCCCATATGGTCACAAGATGTAACTGTATCTTGCCCACAATTCTACAAAGCTGGCTTCTTATTCTCCTGGTGGATGAACATCTATCCAGGAGGGGAGTCACCATTCCCAGTCCTTGCCATCCTTAGACAATGGGCTCTGGCCCTGGGCAGGTTATTGCAGGTCCACTTCTTGGACAGCTCCCACTCATCAGGCCTCCTGGCTGCCACATGCAGACCAAAAAGACCCATCTAAATGGAACATGTTCTGTACTCTTTGCAGCTACCCTCCCACTCAGTCTTAATTTCTTCAGGTGTACTGAAACTGACAGGAAGAGAAGAATTGACAGCAGTGATTCCCTCTACTGCCATCGAGAGGACTGATGTATATGAAGGTGTTTGGAAAAGGAAGAGACGGTATGTAAACAGACAGACATAAAGACACCCGGAAAAGAGAGTAAAATATTCAGTGAAGATAAAGAAGCAAAATTATATCTGAAGGCATAGAAAGCTAGAATATGCATCTAAAAACACCAACAAATGGCTTATGTGTATGTGAAAATTCAACATCTGATGATCAGCTCATCATATTAGTACTTTCTGTACCCGATTTCCAGCCATCAGAAGAGGAGCGGGAATATTCTACACTGGGCCAGCCACAATTTCTAGTTTATAGTTCTTTGAACAAAAAATCACTTGTTTGACAATATTGAGCTATTACTTGAAACAAAGCTTTCCTTTTTCTCAGAAACACACTTTCAGACTTTTGAATATGTTAAGATAATGTATAATACATTATAATAAGGTCCATATTCGTAAAACTTCACATAACATGCAAAGAAAATACTGGATGTTCACATATCCAATCAAAAAGACACCTACTTTGGGGTGTCAGGGTGGCTCAGTTAGTTAAGCATCTGAGTCTATTTCTGCTCAGGTTATGATCTCGGGGTCATGGGATGGAGTTCTGAGTCGGGCTACAGGCCCAGCAGGCAGCCTGCTGGAAATTCTCTCTTCCTCTCCATGCCCTTTCCCCCCCACGCTCTCTTCATGCCCCCCTCCATGCTCTCTTTCTCTCTCTCTAAAATAAGTAAATAAGTCTTAAAAAAAAAAAAAAAAGATACCTACTTTAATTCTAAGACTAACTCTAAAAAACCAGCTCCACTAGCTTGAAATACTTCAAGTCCTGCCACTGAGAAAGGCACTTCGGGGCAGGACTGGCTGACAGCCTTGAGCTCTGGTGCATCCCTGGAAATGCAGCCAGCACAAGTGTTTCTTCCTAGAAATGTCATAAAGCAGCATGGTGATTGTTCCTCTTGGGAAGGCGGGGTACCAACTGCTCGAGTTCTTAAAAAATAAATACTTCATCTGTCTGTCACTCAAAGGTCCCTCAAAGGACTTGATTAATAACCTAAAATATATAACTTCATAGGGTTGCCACGAGTCAGAGTTATTCGGTTCTCTGAAAGCTAGGCGTTCCCATCCTGCCTTTGCTCTGGACAAAAGCGCTGGACAATGATTCTGATGCAGAGTAAGGAAGCAAGACCCAAAAGAGGACATACTCTATGATTCAATTTCTGGAAAATTCAAAAAACAGGCAAAACTAAGGTGTGTGGATACAAGTTTAGGTGGTGAAACTATGATGAAAAGCTAAGGAGTTATTCACATATAAGCTGGGATCGCTGCTGCCTTTGATGGGGTGGAGCAAGCAGTCTGGGGAAGACACATGCTGATGGGCTGGGGCTGATGGGCTGGGGCTGATGGGCTGGGGCTGATGGGCTGAAGGGCTGACAGCGCTCTGCTTCCTGACCTGGATGGTACTCAGGAGTGTTTGGTGTGTGATACACCATTGGGCAATACGGTTTTCTGTGTTACCTATCACAGTAAAAAATTTTAAACGTGTTATCTATCACAGTTAAAAACAAAAAGAGAAGGGAAAGTGAGGGTTGAGGAGAGAAGGGGAGGGGAGGGAAAGGAAAAGACATCTCTGGCTAAATATTTTAGGCATTTTTTATAGCACAGATTTTTCTGTCAATAGGTATTTTGGATCAGCTTATCATCTTTTCCTCTATGGTCTGTAATTGCATTTATTTTTTTCACAAAATAGAAATGTCAATTATTTATCACCTAAATATCCAAGCACTACTGTAAGTCAATATTAAGATGGATAAAATCTCTAAGATGAGTGCATCTGGTGCATTCATTGATGAGAGCAACCGTCTCAGCAGGCACAGGGGAAAGAATCTGGCACATTCAAATTGCCTCAAAAATAAATGCATGGGATTACCTGAGATGACGGATGTGCTTACTAATGTTACTGTGGTAAACATTTTGCAATATATATGGGTATCATATAATGTTGTCCACCTTCAACTTACACAGTGTTGTGAGTCAATAATGTTTCAGTAAAGCTGAGGAAAAATACAAAAGGGTTTCTTTTCTTAGAAAAATACATATTCACATATATGAAGTAGATATTCCTTATTAATCTTAATAGACATCAATCCTTCTGTAAATCATCCGGGGGAAGGCTACGTGCATAAATAATCACCTATTATAAATCTTGATGATATTGGACAAATGTTTACTTTCCCTGCATGGGACTTACTGTTCGATTCAAAGCCACTTGCTCTACTACTTAATTCCTTTGATATTAAAGATGCAAACATGGTCCTATATTTGAAGCAAAGCCCATCATTGGACATCTGTTGTTTCTAGGATCTTTTTTCCTCCTTTAGACTGAATTGGTCTGCCTTCTGCCACCACTTCTCTGGGGAAGCGCTCCCCACTCACTCAAGTCCTGTGATCATGCTTGCACTGTCACCCGCAGTACCTCCCTTCTCTCCAAAGGTGTGACTTTGTGACCCAGGTCTGGCCCATCGTGCTACTCCACTATTGCCCTGCTCACAGGGGGTAGCCAGGGTGGGCAAGGGACCCGGACCAGAGTCAGTGCTCTTCCCTAGGACTTTTTTAGGTGAAGCCAGGGGGAGAAGGAACACAGCAGGGGCCAAGGGAGGGAGCAATGACCAGAAAAAAGATGTTTCAAGGAAGTGTCTTGCCCTCAAGAGGGAGAACACAAGAGAATAAAGCTAAAAATAAAAAGAGAAACACAGGAAAGCAGAAAGCAGAGATACAGACAGAGGCAAAAGACAGACACCTGATGACAACTCCACTGACCTGAATGATGGCTCCCATGAGCCAATAAATTCCTTTTTTCACTTATGTTAATTTTTTCGTTGGATTTCTGCTTCTTACTTACAGCCGAAAGAGCCCTGAACACAATTACCATGCTGTATTTGATTTGAGAATTTATGTTTTCAGATCTAGGTGCCTCCTTAGTTATACAGAAATTGTAAATAATAAGATTAAATAAACATACTTATAAAATTCATTTACATGTGTATGTACATGCACATATACATGTTTAAATTTAATAAATATGCAAACATCATAAATATCATTGTTTATTACTAGCATGTGTGTGTTCTTTTTTATTTTGTTAATTTCCCCTCTTCACCTCCCCATAACCAGCCTCAGTGCTGCCCTCTTCCCCCCAGTAACACATATTAACTACCTGGTATGTTTCTTCCCTATATATTTCCATGTACACATATTTCTCCACTTACATATAATTACACAGATATAAGCACAATTTTTCCATTGTGTTCTGACTCCTATGTAATACCCACTTTTCTGCATCTTGCTTTTCCCATCCAATAATGGCTCAAGAAAAGCTCTCAATTCAACTAGTAAGAGCCTTAAACTCAATTTAATAAATACATATTTCACCATTTGGATATACTGTAAGACAGCCAACCATTCCTCTCCTAGCAAACACTCATTTACCCCCATTCCTCCCAAAACAAACATTACGGCACGACACAACCTTGCGATACACACCCTTACATATGGGTGTTTTTATTTCTGTAGGAGACAAGGAGTGGAACTCCTGAGTCAGATCCTACCCCTGACATATGCTGCCAGAGTGCTCTCCAACAGGAGTGTAACACAGACTTTGACCAGGAGTTACAGAAGGACTTTTTTCCCCCAACAGCAATAGATGTTCACGGACTATATATTTGCCCATCTGAGGAATGTCAGACCATGATTTGGGTTTGACTACCTTTTATGTGTCAGCCTTCTGCATCTGCTCCTCTCTGAACTCCACCTTCTTCTTTTTTTGCTTATTTTTCTACTGGATTGCTGGGCTTTTCTGGTCAATTTGTAAACGTTCATTGTTACAAGACATATCAAACTCTGTCCTCCGTATTGCACACACTCCCTCAAATTTTAGCATTTACTGGCTTTGCTTAGTATCTTTTGAAAAGCAGAATGTCTTACTCTTTGGACAGTCATAGGCTTATCCTTTCTCTTGTAGCTTCTAGATCGCCAATCTGAATTAATACTGTTCCTAATATTATGTGTGCGGTTATTTTCTTATAAAGTTTGTCTTGCTTTATTTTTAACTTGTTTTCAGTTTTACATACAGTATAAGATACAATCCTAATTTTATTTTCTTCCAAATTTGGACATTTATCTTTGGCAAGGAAATAACCCATTTCTTCTAGTTTTTCAAGTTCGTTGCCATAGCGTTGAATACAGTTATCTCTGTTGTCTGTTTTTTTTTTTTTTTTTTTTTTTTTTTTTTTTTTTTAATTTTTATTTATTTATGATAGGCACACAGTGAGAGAGAGGCAGAGACACAGGCAGAGGGAGAAGCAGGCTCCATGCACCGGAAGCCTGACGTGGGATTTGATCCTGGGTCTCCAGGACCACGCCCTGGGCCAAAGGCAGGCGCTAAACCGCTGCGCCACCCAGGGATCCCTCTGTTGTCTGTTTTGATTCATTCCTGCCTCTCTGATTACATGTTTGCTCTCATAATTTTTTTTTTACTATTTCTTAATCAAATACATAAATCTTTGTATCTATTTTGTTGTTTCAAAGAACTATTGTATGTATTTGTCCTTTACATTATTATTAACTTCGGCTTTTATCTTTATTATTTCTTCTTTCTAATTTATGTTAGTTTTGTCATTCTCTTTTTCTCACTTCATAATAAGAGTACACTTTGTCTTTATTCTTAAATAATGAAAACATCTAAAGGCTGTAAAATTTCCACTAGCTACAGCTTTCACTGTATTCCACGGCTTTTGCAATAAATTGTGCTCCTTTGATTGATTTCTAGATTGACTTTTGTTTTTTCCTTTGATGCTAAGGTTGTAAAGAATGTTTTTAAGTTTCCAAATAGTAAAGGTTCTTTTTGCTATCTTCTATTATTTATTTCTAATATTACTGGGTTATGATCAGAGAACAGGATCTATAAAAATCCCTTCTCCTTTCAATTTGCTAAGGTCTCCTTTGTAGTCAAATATATGATCAAGTTTTGTAAGTGATCCAGAAAACAAACATTCTGTATTGAAGGAATGTAAGGAGTCACATATCCATTGAATCCAATTTTTTTTATTTATTCAATTTCTACATCTTAGGGTTCTATAGATTAACACAGGTTGAGACAAGCAAGAGATGTTTATTAAAGTATCTCATAACTATATTTGCATTTCTAATACTTTTGCTTTACAGATTTAGTGGCTATGTTATTCTGTATATACAAGTTTGTTTACCTCCCTCATTAACTACGCCTTTTAAAAGTATTATATAATGCCTTTCTTCTGACTCTGCCTTTGCCTGGGATCTTTGTCCATCTTTTTGCATTCACCTTCTATCACTGTTTCAAGTGTTTTTTTATAAACACCAGATAACTGGGTTTTGCTTATTAACTCAGTCTAGTATCAAATGTTTCATGGGGAAAAAAATTGGTTCATTTTTATTTAATGTTAAGACTGTTACATTTTAACTTATTCTTTCCTTCCCACTTGAGTTAACTGATTAATTTAGAAAAATTCCCTCTGCTATCATCTCCCCTCACCTTGTGGTGTTTATGATGAAGTTTTTGTTTAGGTGCTTTTTGTTTGATACTCTTTCTTGGGTATCAAGAAAGAGGTTAGAAAATGGGGGATGGAATCTCTGATTCTAACAGAGCAGCAAATTTCTTATACCCTGACAGGGAGATAACAGCTTGAGTATGTATGTGGCTTTTGGGCTGCTGATTTTTTTGTCTCCATGGTCTACAGAAGTTACTCTACCTGTGTCATTCATGAAAAATCTGGGGTTGGTCTGATACTTCGTAATGGCAGATAACTTGTTCTCTCTGCCTGGAAGCTTCTAAGATTTTGCTTTTTATTCTTAGGAGTAAAGCACTTTCCCAGTATCTACTGGGATGTCTTTTTTCATAAATCTTGGCTGGAGCTTGATGAGCCATTTGAATTTATAGACTCAAGTCCTGACTTTTAAGCTCAGAAAATTTGCTTCTGATATTTATCTAATTATTGCCTTTCCTCCATCAATTCCTTTTCTCTTTTTGGCTTTCCTGTTACTCACATGTTATGTTTCCTAGATCCCTTTTCTCTTGATTTCCATCCCTTTACATTTCTGGCTCTGTGCTTTTAGATTCTTCCACTTGACTGACCAGGCTACTAATCAAGTCTCAGGAATGATCATCACCTCCTTTAATTCATTTTACTGAAAACACTTGATTGGAAAATCATGCATTTCATCTCTAGGAAGTCATTTTATCTTGCATTTTTTTTTTTATTTATTTATGATAGTCACAGAGAGAGAAAGAGAGAGAGGCAGAGACACAGGCAGAGGGAGAAGCAGGCTCCATGCACTGGAAGCCCGATGTGGGATTTGATCCCGGGTCTCCAGGATCACGCCCTGGGCCAAAGGCAGGCGCCAAACCGCTGCGCCACCCAGGGATCCCTTATCTTGCATTTAAATCCCCTTGTGTGCTCTTAACTATTTTTTGTCAGGTTGTCATCTGTCTCCAGCTACTGCTGTATTGCATTAATCCTGTGTCCTATCTGTCCTCGTGAACTATCCTCTCTTTGGCTGTGATGGCATTATTTCTGTCACATCACTGGGGTTCAGGTCTGACTGTTGGAGGATGCATGTGGCATCCAGGGCCCTGCCAAGGCACCAGGAGGAAGGACTTTATGCTCCAGTCTCCTTATACTCTCCCAGCCTCCCAAACAGGGAAGACTCAGCTCAAGTGTTCATTTTCTCCTTGGTCTCTTATGGGAAACGCGCGCGCGCGCACACACACACACGCACACACACACAGAGAGAGTCACACACATACAATGGGGTGAGCGACATTTTCAATCTTCCTCCCAGGAGTCCCTCGACCCCTGTAGATCAAGCTCTATATAGTAACCCATGTATTCTGATCCTCTCCTATGACCCATCGATGCCCGCCTTTATTACCAGCCCAGCCCAGTCCAAGAAGAAAGCCCCCACCTGTTGTCTTTCACCCTTAACTTCCACACAGTTCAGGGTTTCACCTGCACTGAGTGCTCGGGCTGGCTCCAGGAATGGTCTGGGTCAGGAGAGGCAGGGTAGAATGGAAAATAGCATGAGAGTGAGCCATTTTACCTTGCGATCTCCCCAGAATCCTCACCAACTGTAATTCCTGGATTTCTTTTTCAAATACTTATCCAGATGGGAAATGTGGGAATTTGTGACAAAAGCTTAACTAGGGGGAGGAAGATGGCAGTCCTCATCATGTTTGGTGACTATTATGTAAAGATACTATCAAACTGATATTTATCTCTAAGTTCATAACTATTTTTGAAATTCACTTTTTAAAAAAATTCTCCTTTCTGCATATTCTTTTGTTTTCTTTCTTCTATACCTCTAGGAACACATGAACTGGACACCCAAGAGTGCCAGAATCATTTTACTTTTTTTCTTGGCTATCTTGCCTAAATAAGACCTGTCAAGTTCTACTTTTTATATCAGAGAGTTGTACTAGCTAGCACATATCAGTTATACCAAAAAGCCACTAGATAAGAATTCTTCATATTTTTCTATTTTTTAATATTTTTCTATTTCAAAAAAATTCATATATACTTTTAGAAACTTAGACGGTTCGTGGTCTTCACTATTTGGGTCTTAGGCTATTTTGGGTCTTCTTATCCAGTTTTTCATGATATAACTCTATTTAAATTTTAAATTTATTAGTAAACCATTTTACCTAACTATCCTTTGCCCTTCCTGCATCATGTGTAGTAGATTGTTTGCACACAAATAGGACTATAATAATTCTCCAAAGCCCTTTGCAGTGGGACTTTTCCTTTATCCCATCAACAGGTAGAAGAATCTGCTTCCCCACCCCTGAGATCTAGGCTGGCCTTGTGACTTGCTTTGACTAACAAAATAAGGTTGTCCCCTTGGAACCGTGGCATGGCTATGTGAAGAAGCCCAGGGTAGTCTCCCTGAAGCCGACAAACCCAGACAAAAGCCAGCACCAATATCAACATCACTCATGTGAATGAGACCATCACAGAATAACCAGTCTCTTGGGGATACCTGGGTAGCTCAGGGGTTGAGTGTCTGCCTTCAGCTCAGGTCATCATCCTGGGGTCCTGGTATTGAGTCCTGCATTGGGCTTCCCGCAGGGAGCCTGCTTCTCCCTCTGCCTCTGTCTCTGCCTCTCTGTGTTTCTCATGAATAAATAAATAAAATCTTAAAAAAAAAAAAAAGAACAACCAGTCTCTGTTGAACTACCAGTGATTATAGCCATTTGAATGAATGATACCAAGACAAATCAGCCAAAGAATCATCCCTACTTAACCCAGTAGAATATACTGAATCCTGAGCAAGTAAAATGGCTGTTATATTAGCCACCATGTTTTGAAGTAGTTTGCTTTACAATAGATAACCAACATACCATGCTAAACTAGCCCTTTCTCACCTAATCCAAAACTAATCTCGGTCCAAAGAAATTATTTTCTTCATTTATCATGGCCATCATTTCTACCTAGAAGACTTGGACTTTCTTACTTACTCTGAAGCTGCCTAACCCTACAGTTCTTGCAATTCTTGTTTGTGTTAAAAAATTCTTGGTCATAAAACAGTTCACATATTTTTTCTATATATAAACTCATAATTTTTATTATCATAGCTTCTGTTAATAGAATCTAAGAAGCTCAAAAATTTTTAGAAATATTACATAACCTTCATAACAGTGAAGGGCAATTATATATTCCCACTTAATAGATGGAAAAAAAGCTTATCTTCTATGGGCATTTACACAAGATGCCATAAGTCAGGACAAAGGGAACTCAAAAAACAAGCTTCACTGTGATCCTATTTTTTACCCATCCAAGGCTCTGTCCTATATATCACTCTGCTGTCTGTATGAGTTAATTTTCTACATCTCTGGGAGTTCAGGTTCTTCCAAAGTGTTTCTCACACAGGTTTCATTTAACCTGAATCATGCTCCCAGAGTCCATCAACCATTTTAATTTGGCACCAATAGGACAGGTTATATTTTTTCCCCCTTATGAAATAGCAACACCTGCCAAGTTTCAACTCCCATTTCCTGGATCCTCCTCCCACTCTGGAAAATAAACATTATTAACATTGCTTTCTACATGATGAGTCAAGATATTTTAAAGGGCTCTCTAAAAACAACAAAAAAAGATATAGACTAAAGGACCATTATTTCCATGATCCATGGTTTCTGTTTTTAGAACTGGTGCTAACAATTTGCTTCTGTCTTTAATTTTTTTTTTTATTTTTGCAAATGGACTGTCACTCTTCAAACACTGAAACGTTGTCATTTAATGAGCACTGCTTTTTATGACAGCCTACATTGTTTAATAATTCTATCCCCCAACATATAGGAGAGATTTGGGCACTAGAGCATCATACTTCTTTGTGAATGATCAAGGCAGAACATTGGTTTTGGAGCTTTATTTAAGATTTATTTATTTGTTTGAGAGAGAGCAGAGAGGGAGACAAACAGACTCCTCGCTGAGTACACGCCTGACATGTGGCTTGATCTCAGGACTCTGCGAGTCAAGAGTTGGATACTTAACCGACTGAGTCACTCAGGCACCTCAAGAACATTGGTTTTTAAACTTAGCTACTGATATATGATATACACTTGCCATCTCTCTAATGACAAGTCTCTCATTCACAAAAACCAAATCTTAGCGTCTGTAGTACTTGAATCTCAAATTAAGCTGAAACCATACATGTGGCATCTTACCCTCAAGAAAGTCCAGTTTTTTCATCTAGATATTTGTAATTTGGCTTCCAGTTAAAGTATGAGAAAGTCTCATTACCATCAATAATTACTAATCACCAATATTATGCTGGTCTCAGCCCCAGTTATAGTTCTCCCTTGGGAAACATTAGCAATATTTGAACTTTCTTTTATAGCACAATAGTCTCAGAGTTCAGGTTTTTGCCATTACGGCTTTTCTTTAAAAACAATCTTTCATATTATAATAGAAGGCTATAACTTAGAAAGTCCTAAAAGAATAGGCTCAACAGATGGCAAGCACTCATTTTCAAAGGATTGACAGCTGACTTTAAATGAATTTAAGCTGCAACATCAATAACCTTTAATGGTTGTTTGGCAGCATACTGAGAATTCCAGAAAGATTCAAAGACTCAAAGATTAAAACTCTTATTTTACCCCTTCTCCAAAGCCAAGCAAATTAATTTGATAGGGAATCATAATCTATTAGAATACAACCAAATTAATGATCTAGAATTCCAGGCCATTAATTTTGGAGAAGCCGCCATTTATACACATGGAGACATTAATGATGCATCCTTTGATGCTAACAATCTTACGATGCTACAATGAATGTCCAACAACAGGAGGAAAAGATAGGTACTCCTCACCCTATGCATGCTAGGAGCATGACCGTCACTTTCAGGCAGTCCAAAATGGAAACACAGGGATCTGGAATCAGGAGACCTAGATTTGTGGGCTGGCTCTATAAAGTGACTGGTTATGTGATCTTGAGCTAAGAGACCAAGAACACTGCCTCACAAGGTTGTCGTAAGGATTCAATGAAATCATACAGGCATAAATATTTTGCATAAACAAGCACTATATGGATGCTATTTGGAATGTAGAAGTAACATATCCATTGATATTTTTAAAGTACTTCAGCATTCTCAATTGGTAGTACATCTAAGATTCCACATTGAACACAGTACCAAAAGCTACCCAGGTTTTCTATCTATAGATAGAGCGCATTGCAAGTCAAGTATAACATACCAATTTTGCAATAACATAGTAACCTCTACTACCTGATGAGTTGAAAGAGAAATTTCTTTCTTTCTTTTTTTTTTTTTTTTAATTTATGATAGCCAGAGAGAGAGAGAGAGAGGCAGAGGGAGAAGCAGGCCCCATGCACCGGAAGCCCGATGTGGGATTCGATCCCGGGTCTCTAGGATCGCGCCCTGGGCCAAAGGCAGGCGCCAAACCGCTGCGCCACCCAGGGATCCCGAAAGAGAAATTTCATTATGTTTTTCTTATTTATCCTATCTATACGGGGTATTAACAAATAATGAATAAATCTTATAAATTCAAATTGTTTGCTTTGTACCTTCCTCTATACTTAGAAGTAGCAAAGCTATGATTTAAGATCAAGAGTTATTAGGAATACAGGCTGAAAATTACATTCTTAAAAGTGACTGAATCCTTTCCCATTATAACCAATCTCTTCGCTATTAATGCCTTCCTCCATAATTTCCCTTGACCAAGGCTTTATAAAATTCTCTAACCATGTCAAGAAAGAATAAAATGTCTAAAAAAATTAAAATAGGTGGCTTTGTATCATTTCTGTAATTTCAAACTTAGGTGGAAGTAGTTTAATTATTGTGCTGCCAATTTCACCAAATGAAACTAATATTACACACACATACATGCAAATATTCCCTTCTTCCAAACTAACATAGCCACTTTTCTTTTAGAACACAGAATATACCTACAGATAAAAAATTATGCAGTTATACTCTTGAAACCATTCTGAAAGTCAAAGACTTCCAATATATTTCTATCAGTATATTAGTAATTAATAGAAAAGTTGTATCGATTGCTATGGAAACTCACTCACAAGAGCAACAGTTGGATTTAATTTGGGATAGACTCCATGAAGTAGCTCTCTTTTGACTCTATCTCTTTCATTTAATCTTTGAACAAGTATTTTCCTAATGCCTATTTTGTGTCAGGCTAGATGGTAGATGCTAGGGATGCAAAGACAAATAAGGCAAGATTTCTTTTTTTTTTTTTTAAAGTTTATTTATTCATGAGAGACACACACAGAGAGAGAGAGAGAGAGACGCAGAGACACAGGCAGAGGGAGAAGCAGGCTCCATGCAAGGAGCCTGACGTGGGACTCGATCCCGGGACTCCAGGATCATGCCCTGGGCTGAAGGCAGGTGCTAAACCACTGAGCCATCCAGGGATCCCTGAAAGCAGAAGCTGATTACAAAGGTAAGTGGATCCTTTTCTGCCCTCATCTTGTTTCACCTCTCAATAGCTTTCTACCCAGAGACCAACCCCCCCTTTCTCCTGAAACCCTCTCTTCTCATTGCTTCAGCGCTGTAACACGGTTCCAGCTCTCTTCCTGACCACTCTTTCTCAGTGTTCTCTCCCAGCTCCCCTTCTATCAAATCTCTAAATGCTGGAGCATCCTAGTACTTGGCCTTGAGCCACACTGTTCCTTCTCTGTTTGCAATCTTTCCCTTGGATTGTCTCATCTACTCCAACAGCTTTAAATACCAACTGACACCTCCCCCAGTTTTGTATTTACAGCTTATACCTTTCTTCTGAGTTCCAGACTGTCTATTGAAAAGCACTATTTGTATTCTTATAAATATTTCAAATTTGGGACTCCTGGGAGGCTCAGTCAGTTAAGCATCCAACTCTCGATTTCAGCGTCGGTCCTGACCTCACTTGTGAGATTGAACCCCACATGGGGCTCCATGCTCAGCAGGGAATCTGCTTGGCTTTATAATTTTTCCTCTGCCTTTCCTACCCTTCCCCCCACTTTTACGCTCTTTCTTTCTTTCTAAAATAAATAAATAAATCTTTTAAAATATTTCAAACTTATTGTAAGTCTAAGACCAGTCTTAGTCTTCACCTCTAATTCTCACTCAACAGTTTCCCCATCATTACAAACAATACCACCATTCTCCCAATTTTTCAGGCTAACAGTGACTTCAGCTGAGAGTTATCTTTGATTCCACACTGTCTTATCTTCACACCCAATCCATTACCAAGTCAAGTCAATTCTGCTTCCAAAGTATGCCTCTAATCTACCTTCATCTGACCTTCATCCTTGTCCACTATAAAACTGCCTCCTAAGTAATCTTCCTGCTTCCAAGTGTTTCCTACTACCAACTGTTTTCTTTGCAATAGCCAAAAGTGAACTTTTAAAATATAAATTAGATTATATCTATTGCCTGCTCGATAGTTTTCTTTTAAGTACAGATTGAAATCCAAACGCCATATAGCAAGGCAGTATGGAGTTTAGAATACAGTCCCTCCTTGAACCCCAGTCCACACTGCCTTCTATCACATGCAGCTTTGTTAAATTCTATGAACACTCCAAGCTCTTTCCTGCTTAGGATGGGGAATGTCCTTGCCACACTCATTCTCTCTCACAGACCTCAACTTCAGGATAGTCTTCAAGGGGCACCTTCCTAATTACCTCATTTTTAAAATTCCTTTCCATTTATTTTCTATTATAACATCATTTTCTATCTTTGACAGTCTTCCACAAGCCCAATTTGACTAATTAATTAGTCAGCTCTCAACCTCCACTACTAGAATGTAATTTCTAAGAATAGAAGAGCCTTCGACACATTGTTTACCGCTGAAGCACAAGCACCTATCAGAAGCCAGCACAGAGTAACTACCTGCCTAATAGATAAATATATTAAATTGTCTCCAAGATTCCTCCTCTCTCCATCAATTTATGATAGTGCACTGTACCTGGCTAAGTGTGGTGCAGTCAGCACTTTGTCTTGATATTCTTAAATGCTATACATTTTTTATCTAAATTTTTAAATTTTAAATCTAATACCCCATAATTTCCATATAGAAATATAGAATCTGATCAGCTGAACTTCTCAAAAATCTATAACTATAAATAAAATATGTATGTCAAAATATTCATAAATCATAGCAACTAGGAAGCCTTAATATATGTTGAACAAATGAATGAATCTCTTTATCTTTACCACTGAAAATCAGTTTTCATACATATTTGTCTACCAGTTTCAGGTGTGGACTCATCAAAGACATGGATTCATAAAATCTGTAGGACACAATTCCTCTGGGATTGTTTCTCTGTAAATGTCCAGACATCAACCTGAGAAGGTATATGTTGTCTTTAATTTTCTCTTAACACACCCTTATATACTAAGCAAAACAGTCATCACTACTATATCTAAATACAGCTTTCTCAAAATTATTATAGACATAAGAAAAGCTAAAAATATTATTTTTAGCACAAAATTATTTTTGTACTATTACTCTAAAATAAAAACAAAGTGACAAAAATATTTTTCCTTTTCATCTCTCCCCGAAGTGTTTTGCTCACTTCCCATAATTCTAAAGAATATATCATCTCTTCTCCAGCATTAATAAAAATATTCACAGCACCTCCTGAAAGGGAATATATTTACAGTTACCAAAGTCCAACTGTGCTCTGACTCAGCAAAATGAGAACAATCTAATTCATGAAATGCTTCAGTTAATAATGAGCAAAAAGATTTATGAAGGGAAAAGAATCACTTTCCAAATCCTACCACATTTACTATATGTCTTAATCCAAGATTGGCAAGGAGAAACAGAACTATAGTTAGACTTTATTGTATTTATTTGCCCTAAAAGGCTTTTCTCAAAAGGCCTTTCAGATTCAATCTTAATGAATGTGTCACTCTGCAAAACAGCTACATAATGTAGCATTACTGATTGACATATACTCCATGGTGAAGATTAGGATAAAGTGAAAAGCTACAATGTTTTTCCGATGAGATAAAAGTGATATTTGTACAGGAAAAGAAGCACATTGTTAGGGAAGATAGTTTTATATTTATTACATATTAAGTTTAAGGGATTGTGTTGTGTGACAGACCCATTAAACACTCATGCCCTTAAAAAGCAAAGCCAGAAGAGCACTGCTTTCTTTCTTATCAGCTCAGAAAATAACTGGCTTACAGAAGCTTTTAAGTTATGAAAAAAAATTCCTCTTAATTTTATGGTTGAGAGAAAAATGTAGCTCAGCTGCTGGTCTCTTTAGATGGTCAGAATTAGTCTGGAAAATCTTCATGAAAAGGAGGGAAACATGCAGTGGGACAAGTATGTTAAATACAGAAGTCATAGATGTGTCTAAAGCAAAGGACAGCCAGCAGAGCCTGGGCCAACACAGACAGGATGTAGTGGAAGATTAAAACAGATAGCTATTAACAAAAGGAATGCAGTGTGAAGTGCAGAAGCAAAAGAAAGCAAGGATGTATGTAATCATGAAGTGAAGGCTTAATCTCAGGAGAGGCTTAAAAAGGAGGATAGATTAAAACCTCTAAAGAGAAAGAAAAGAAAGATCCCAGTGCACTCAAGGAAAGAGAAGTCTCCCAACATCCTTCCTGCTTCTTTTTCCAATATAACACACAGCTGGACCCGCCTTACCACATCCTGGTTGATACTAACTTTATCAACTTTTCCATTAAGGCCAAACTCAACTTAAGCACAAAGATGGACTGTCTGTATACCAAGTGTATCCCCTATATAACTGGTTTGTGATGGCTGAAACTGAGCAATTGGGGCAGAAATATCGAATGCCTCTAAGGATTGCCAAGGATCCAAGATTTGAATGATGACCATGTACACACAAAGAAAGCAGATGAGTGCTTAGTATAGAGAATAACTCAGCACAAGTGTTACACTGTAGCCACAGCTAACAGGGACCCTAAATGAAGGATGTGAAGATCCCTGGAGTTCCCATCATGAACATTTCTAACCACAGCTACAACACTGAGTGGATGCCAGAGGATCATGGAGGCCCCTGTTCTAATTCTTTTTTTTGCTTTTAATTTTTATTTATTTATGATAGTCACACAGAGAGAGAGAGAGAGAGAGGCAGAGACATAGGCAGAGGGAGAAGCAGGCTCCATGCACCAGGAGCCCGATGTGGGATTCGATCCCGGGTCTCCAGGATGGCGCCCTGGGCCAAAGGCAAGCGCTAAACTGCTGCGCCACCCAGGGATCCCCCCTGTTCTAATTCTTAATAGAGTTTCTCTGCCTTCCTTTACCAACTTTTTCTACTGCCAGATCATATAGCTATATGAGTTATAGAATGAATTATTATTCCACTTACTCATCTGCTCTGTTATGAGCTGAGTATGGTTAAATACACTCACTTTCTGATGTTGTTTTGAAATTGATATTTCACATCATCTTATAATTTGTTTCAGGGTGCCTGGGTGGTTCAGTGGTTGAGTGTCTGCCTTCGGCTCAGGTCACAATCCTGGGGTCCTAGGATCGAGTCCTGCAACAGGCTCCCCAGAGGGAGCCTGCTTCTCCCTCTGCCTATGTCTCTGCCTCTCTCTGTGTGTCTCTCGTCAAAAAATAATTAAAATCTTAAAAAAAAAAAATTAAAAATAAAATAAAAATTTTTAATCTTTTTATAAATCAAATGATTGCTCACAAATAAAATAAAATAAAATTAAAATAAATAGCATAAAGAGCTTATCAAATTCAACACCCAAAAAAACAAATAATCCAGTTAAGAAATGCAAAGACAGGAATAGACACTTTTCCAAAAAAGGCATCCGGATAGCTAATAGACGCATGAAAAGATGCTCAACATCACTCATTAGGGAAATACAAATCAAAACCATGATGAGATACCACTTCACACTTATCAGAATGGCCAAAATTAACAACACAAGAAACAACAGGTGTTGGCAAGGATACGGAGAAAGGCCCCCAAGAAAGGGAACCCTCTTACACCTGTGATGGAAATGCAAACTGGTACAGTCACTCTGGAGAACAGCATGGAGGTTCCTCAAAATGTGAAAATAGAACCCCCCATGATCCAGCAACTGCGCTACTAGGTATTTACCCAAAGGATACAAAAATACTAATTCAAAGGGGCACATGCACCCTAGTATTTGTAGCAGCATTATCAACAATAGCCAAACTATGGAAAGAGCCCAAATGTCCATCAAATCATGAATGGATGGACACACACACACACACACACACGGCCAACACAATGGAATATTACTCAGCCATCAAAAAGAAAGAAATCTTGCCATTTGCGGTAATGTAGATGGAGCTAGAGTGTATAATGCTAAGTGAAATAAGTCAGTCAGAGAGAGACAAATACTGTATGATCTCACTCACATGTAGAATTTAAGAAAGAAAACAGGAACATACAGGAAAGGGGGAAAAGGAGAGAGGGAAACAAATCATAAAAGATTCTTAGTTACAGAGAACAAATGGAGGGTTGATGGATGGAGGTGAGTGGGGGATGGGCTAGGTGGGTGATAGACATTAAGGAGGGCACCTGTTGTGATAAGCACTGGGTATTGTATGTAAATGATGAATCTACTTAATTCTACTCCAAAAACCAATACTGGGCTATATGTTAAAAAAAAAAAAAAAAAAAAAAAACTAAAATTTAAATTAAATAAAAATATAATAAGCTCATCTTCAAAATCTTTCACGGATTAGCCAGCACCCAGGCGGGCTCCATGATGACATGAATACATTTAAAAGGTACCTCTCTTCCCTTGGATTTTATTTTTATTTGCTAGAAAAAGTCAAAGTTGAAACATCTGATATTCCACAATAAATATGGAAATAGAAACATCAGAGCTCAGAATGAGACAGAGTTATACAAGTCATCCGCATACGAGGAGTAACTGAAATCCTGAAAATAAGACTGGCAAATCATGAGCTTCCCAGGGAAGTTAGAGCAACTTAGAGAGAGAAAAATGCTTAGGATACATAAAAAAGACCTGGGAACATTGTTAACATGCTGGGAAAACAGAAGAGAAAAAAAGAATCAAAAGGTGAGAAGGAAACAAAGGTTATCCATAAATCCAAGGAAAGAAAGGGTAAAGGGAAGTGTCAAAGTAGCCAGCAGACTGATGGGACAAACAAGAAGAGGAGATCACACATAACCATAAATGTCCCAGAAGACAGACTACAATGGGCCTGGGTAAAAGTTTGGCTGTAGCAGAGAGAAAATACAGACAATGAATTTGAAGAGCTAAAGTAACCAAGAAAAGAACTGAGGAAGGAAATTATCAGAACCAGTTGAGCTAAGTGAAATATACATGATAAATCAGGAGAGAGCTTTTTGGAATGTACCAAAATTTGAGCTCTTCAAATATGCCCGTTTTTCCCTACTTGGCACTAATGAAAAAACATATGGTATTAAATCAAATTTCACATTGTAGGCTAATGAAATAAAGTTGCATTTTGAACTTTCAAATGTCAATTTGGCTCAACAGTGACCCAGCCATGCTAAAAAATAAATACATAAACAAGTATATTAACCCAGATAAAAATATGTAAAATTACAAGAAAGAATCTAATTTTTTAGTTTAAGAAACATTAAATATTTTCCTTACCTAATAAAGCTGTAAAACTGTAGCATCATGGATTTTACAGCTGCAGAAAGAGACCTTTGCTTTACTTGATAATCACTACAAGTGAGGCACACACATGCACAGACAAGGCTCTTGCTGCATTGCCAAAGCCTGTGGGCACACGCAGACAAGATATTTTCCCACTGCCTTTCTGAAGCGAGCATGGCCCACCAAGTACACTCTCCAGCTGTCTTGCTCATGCCAGAAGTCATGGGCAATCCACAAAGGAGACATCTGGGCACCTGGCCCTGGTGACCAAGAAGGCTGGTGTTCCAGAGCTCCACAGGGATGTAATGATCAGAGAAATAGCTCTTGGCAGGCCACCATCTCTAGGGCACCACTACACAGACAACAGAGGGAAACACAACCCTAATCTTCCTGAGGTTTTTTTTTTTTTAAAAAAAAGGCCTATTTACTTAGCCTGTAGCTTCAGCCTGAAGGGCAGGCTAGGCCACACATCTAGTAGCTAAGCACACCCAGGGAACATAGCAGGGAGACACCACCCTTTGCACAACCCTTTGGCCTTGCTACAGCCATGATTATAGCCCCCACAAGACTATATATACTTGATACTTTAAGAGCTGCTGCCTGAGGGTCTGGCTTCCAAACAGCCTGTAACTAGGTGTTAAACAAGATTCTTCCCCTTGGATCACTGACAGGTCTTGGCACATCTGAAGCAATGAGGCCCATTAGGAAGTTTTGACAGTCACAAAGGCTTGAAAGACAACCAGGAGCTAAGGCAGGTTTGAACAAGAAGGATCACACCTACAGAAGGCCATGCCTTCAAGACTGAGAGAGGTAGATGTTCCACCTAATACACAGAAACAATACACTCTCTCAAGACTGAGAGAGGTAGATGTTCCACCTAATACACAGAAACAAACAAACACAGAGAGTCAAGCAAAATAAAGAAATAGAAAAACATGTTCCAAACTAAAGAACAAGACAAAACCTCAGAAAAATCCCTTAATGATACAAAGACAAGAATTTTATCTGATAATTCAAAATGATGGTTAGAAAGATGCTCACTGAACTTGGGAGGAGAATGGATGAACACAATAAGAACTTCAACAAGAAGACAGAAAACAAAAAAAGTACCAAACAGAAGTCATAGAGATGAAGAATACAGTAACTGAATGGAGAAATACACTAGAGGGGTTCAACAGCAGTCTGGATGAAGCAGAAAGATGTATCCATAAGCTGGAGAATAAAGCAATGGAACTCATCCAGATAGAGCATCAAAAAGAAAAAAGAATTTCTAAAAATGAAGATAACTTGGGACACTTGTGTGGCTCAGTGGTTGAATGTCTGCTTTCAGCCCAGGGCATGATCCTGGGCACCTGGGATCAAGTCCTGCATCAGGCTCTAGGCAGAGAGCCTGCTTCTCCCTCTGCCTAAGTCTCTGCCTCTTTCTCTGTGTCTCTCATGAATAAATAAATAAAATCTTTTTTTAAAAAAATTAAGATAACTTAAGAGATATCTGCAACAACAGGTGGAATAAGTCATATATTGGGGTCCCAGAAAAAAAGAACTGAAAAAGGAGCACTTATTTCAAGAAATAATGACTGAAAATTTCCCTAACCTAGGGAAGGAAACAGACCTCCAGATCCAAGAAGCCCAAAGAGTTCCAAATAAGGCGAATCCAAAGACAGCCATACCAAGACACAGGAGAATTAAAATGTCAGAAGTTAAAGACAGTATCTTAAAAGCCTCAAAAGAAAAAAAAAGTTGTTATGTACAAGGAAAACCCCATAAGGCTATCAGATTTCTCCACAGAAACTATGCAGGCCAGAAGAGGGTGGCATGACATATTCAAAGTGCTGAAATACATTTCCAACCATGAAAACACTACACAGCGAGGCTCTCATTCAAATCTGAAGGAGAGATGAAGAATTTTCCAGACAATCAAGAACTAGAGGAGTTCATCACTACTAACCCAGCTTTACAAGAAATATCAAAGGGATTTCTTCATGCTGAAAAGAAATGACACTGATAACAAGGGAACATACAAAGGTAAAAGTCTCACCACAAAAAGTAAATATATAATAAAGGTAGCATATTAATCCCTTATAAAGTTACCATACAAGTTAAAAGACAAAAGTAGTATAATTAACCAAAACTACAATAATTAGCTAAGGTGTAAAAAATGACATCAAAAGCACCAAACATGGTGCAGGGAGTAAAAATATAGAGTTTGAGAATGTGTTCAAATTTCAGTTGTTATCAACTCAAAACAGACTGTTATATACATAGGAAGTTATAAGTGAACTTTCTTATAAACCACAAAGCAAAAACTTATAGTAAATACACAAAAGGAAAAAATAGGAAAGAAAATGAAACATAAAACTAAAGGAAGTCATCAAACCACAAGGGAAGAAGAACAGAGAGAAACTACAAAACAGCCGGAAAACAGTGAACAAAATGGAAGTATTATTTTAAATGAAAACAGATTAAATTCTCCAACCAAAAAACATGGAATGGTTAAATGAGTAATAAAACTAGATCCATCTATATTCTGCCTACAAGAGACTCACTTCAGAAGTAAGGACACAGACTGAAAGTGATGGCATAAAAAAAAAAAAAAAATACCCCATGCAAAGGGAAATGAAATGAAACCTGGTATACACACACTCATAAAGACAAAATAAACTTTAAAACAAAGACTATAATAAAATGCAAAGAAGGGCACTACATTATGATAAAAGAGTCAATCCAGCAAGAAGACATAACATTTATAAATATATATGCACCCAACTTAGGAGCACAAAATATAAAATATATAAAGCAAATATTATTTTTTTATAAAGCAAATATTAAAAGGTAATACAGTAACATTAGAAAATTTAAACACCATACGAACTCACATCAGTGGATAGATCATCCAGACATAAAATCAATAAGGAAACCATGGTTTTAAATGACATTAGGCCAGATGGACTTAATAGATATATACAGCACATTCATCCAAAAGCAGAAGAATACATATTCTTCTCAAGTGTACATGGAATATTCTCTGGGATAGATCACATGGTTGGCCACATAACAAGTCTCAATAAATTCAAGAAGACTGAAATCAGATCAAGTATCATTTCTGATCACAATGGTATGAACCTAGAAATCAATTACAAGAAGAAAACTGGAAAAACTATAAATATGTGGAGATTAAACAACTGGTCATAGAACAACTACTAGGTCATAGAAGAAATCAAAGAAGAAATAAAAAAATATCTAGAGACTAACATAAAAGAAATACAATACACCAAAATAGATAAGATGCAGCAAAAGTGGTTATCAGAGGGGAAGTTCATAGCAATACGGCCCACCTCAAGAAATAACAGAAATCTCAAACAATTTACTTTTACACCTTAAAAATACCTTTAAAAAGAAGAAATAAAGCCCAAAGTTAGTAAAAAGAAGAAAAAAATATAAAGAAATAGATCAGAACAGAAATAAATTAAGACAAAGAAATAAAAAAGATCAATGAAGCTAGGAGCTGATTCTTTGAAAAGATTAACAAAATTAACAAGCCTTTAGCTACACTCACCAAGAAGAGGGTTCATATAAATAAAATGAGAAATGAAAAAGATGTTACAACTGATACCACAGAAATACAAAGGATTTGTGAACAATTACATACCAGCAAATTGAACAATCTAGAAGAAATAGATAAATCCCTAGATTTTACAATCTTCCAAGACTAACTCATAAAGAAATAGAAAATCTGAATAGACAGATTACTAGTAAGGAGATTGAATCAGTAATCAAAAAACTCCAAAGATAAAAGTCCAAGGCCAGATGGCTTCACTAGTGAATTCCACCAAATACTCAAAGATTTAATACCTATCTGTCTCAAACTCTCCCAAAAAAAATTATGAGAGAAACCTTCCAAACTCATTTTATGAAGTCAGCATACCAAA